>NC_092002.1:26701824-26972717 GCF_044704955.1 Pristiophorus japonicus
GTGTGACACTGGTGAGCAGTGGATCACCCAGCGTGTGACAGTGGTCACACTGGACAGAATGGACCAATGGACAAAGTCAAGTTACATGTCCCTTATTGTGTAGCAATCGTTGGGATACATATTTCCTGCTAGTAACAGGGAACAGGTTGGAGACAAGAGTTGGGGGCCCAGAGTTAAAGTCAGAGGTCACGTGGTGGGAAGACGTTGACATGGGTCAGATTGAGTGGGCGTGGAGTATGGACGACGTGCTGTCCAAGTTCGCAGCCTGGTTTAACGGGCCAGTGAAATCCCGATTCTAGTGGAGATAGACAGTTGGAGGAGGGAGGGTGTTTCTGGCGGGTTGTGGTGCAGAAAGATGATGGCGAAGTTGGCGCGAAGGTAGGTCATCGTAGGTCAGAAGCGGCCGAGAAAATGTAAAACCACCAGCCTGTGACCAGCATAGCTGGAAGACCAGCAGAACGAGTCACCCTGGTCAGGTGTGAAACAGCAGCAGTGGGGGAAGATGGCCAAAGGTACCTTTAGCAGCAGAATCTGAGACACAGCAGGTGCGTCTTACAGAGTAATGCAGTGTAGTGCAGTGTAATGCAGTGTAGTACAGTATAGTTCTGTGTAATGCAGTGTAGTTCTGTGTAATGCAGTGCAGTACAGTGTGGTACAGAGTAAGACAGTGTAGTGCAGTGTAGTGCAGTACAGTGTAATACAGTGTAGTACAGAGTAATGCAATGCAGTACAGTGTAATGCAGTGTAGTACAGAGTAATGCAGTGTAGTACAGAGTAATGCAGTGTAGTACAGTGTAATGCAATGCAGAGTAATGCAGTGTAGTACAGTATACTGCAGTGCAGTGTAGTACAGTGTAATGCAGTGCAGAGTAATGCAGTGCAGAGTAATGCAGTGTAGTACAGTGTAATGCAGTACAGTGTAATGCAGTGTTGTACAGTGCAGATGTGTAGTCTTGATGTCCATAGAAATCTAGGAATCCAAAATCAAATTTGAGAAGAAGTTCAGCAGCTCAGTGAGAGAAACAGAGCAACAACAACAACAACTTGTATTTAAATAGCGCCTTTAATATAGCAAAACGTCCCAAGGTGCTTCACAGGAGCGTTATACAACAAAAAAGTTAATTTGACACTAAGCCACATAAGGAGAAATTAGGGCAGGTGACCAAAAGCTTGGTCAAAGAGCTAGGTTCTAGCGAACGTCTTAAAGGAGGAAAGAGAGGTAGAGAGGCGGAGAGGTTTAGGGAGGGAGTTCCAGAGCTTGGGGCCCAGGCAGCTCCAGGAGCTGAAGGCAGAAGGGATGGGTAATGGCGGTTTAAAACACTTAGTTAACTCGTAGTTGGGGCTAAAGTGCACCAACTGATGGAGCCAGGGGGCCCTGAGCAGTGGATGCGAGGAGATTTGGGAGAGAAAAGGCAAAGAGTGGCGGAGATTCGCATGGATAGAGGTGAAGTATTGAAGAGCTCCAATATGGAGCCATAACCGACCCTCTCCATATCTCCCTCTGTTCACTTGTGAACAAGGCCCTGCGCACATTGGCTGCTGCTCCGGACCCAAGCCGATCACTTCTATTTCCACTTTTTTCTCCCCTTTTTCTTTTCTCTCCATCCCTCCCTGACCACTCTCTCCTTTCATCTCTCCTCTCTCGGATACTCTGCCTCCCAAGTCCCTACCTCAACACTTCATCACTCTTCAACCGTTCTACTCTCCTGCGGCTGTCCCAGGCTCAACTCCCTCCTAGACAAGCCTGCAACTTCCCTGTGAGCCTCTCTCGGCATCCCACGGAGGGCCCATCGCGGCTCTCAGCACTGCTTCCTTATGAGGAGCAACCCCTGCCGACGTTCTCGCCCAGCGCGCCCAATGGGGGCGAATATTTCCGATCTCCTCCCCGTCCAACTCACCACCACCCTCCCCAACACCCTCCCCGCCTAGCGTTGACCCTGTGGACGCTGGCAGTGGGTAAGCTATCATCGACCCTCTCCATATCTCCCTTTTGTTCACCGGTGAACAAGGCCCTTGCCATCCATGAGCTTAGCGTAGATGATTGCATCAACATCAAGGCCCTGACGGAAACTTGGCTGAGGGGTGATGACACCTTCCCCGAACCGAAGCCTCCCCGCCTGGCGGTACCTTTTACCACTTGCCCCGTCCAGACTGCGCCGTGGTGGTGGTGTGCCTCTCATCAGCAGATCACACCATGGTCTGTCTCCCTACTCCTCCAGCACGTTCTCCTTATACCACCCCTCTCGCCTCTCATTTAAAATTAGCGTTCTCTATCTCCGACTCAAGTACCATAAAAATGTTATCACCGATATAACAGCGCCGGGACCAGTATCTTCACGGGAGGGTTTGCTAGTGCTGTTGGGGAGGGTTTAAACTAGCTTGGCAGGGGGTTGGGAACCGGAGAATAGATTCAGTGGGGAGAGAAGCAAAGCTGGAATTGGGCAGCAGAAAAATAGAAAGTGAATTTGTTAGACAGAAGAACAAGACAACAGGGGAGTTTGGCACCATTGTACAGCTGTATATACTTCAATGCAAGGAGTCGAGGGAATATGACAGATGAGCTGAGAGCACAGATAGACACTTGGGAGTATGATATTATAGCTCTTACTGAGACATGGCTGAAAGAGGGGCAGGTATGGCAGCTCAACATCCCTGGTTACAGGGTTTTCAGACGGGATAGCGAGGGGGGTAAAAAAGGTGGGAGGGAGCAGAAACAATTACAGCTGTGAGAACGGATGAGATGTTGGAAGGATCATCAAATGAGGCTGTATGGGTTGAATTGAAGAACAAAAAAGGGGCGATCACACTACTGGGAGTGTACTATAGTCCCCCAAACAGTCAGAGGGAGATAGAAGAACAAATATGTCGGCAAATTGCTGCAAAGTACAAAAACTATAGAGCTGTAATAGTGGGGGATTTCAACTATCCTAATATTAACTGGGAAAAAGGTAGTGTGAATGGTAGAGGGTGCGGAATTCCTAAAATGCATTCAGGAGGACTTCTTCAGCCAGTATGTAACAAGCCCAACAAGGGAGGGGACGGTTCTGGACTTGGTTTTGGGGAATGAAGAGGGGCAGGTGGAAGGGGTATCAGTGGGAGAACATTTTGGTGCTAGTGATCATAATTCAGTAACATTTAGGGGAGTTATGGAAAAGGACAAAGGTGGACCAGAAAAAATAGTTCTCAATTGGGGTAAAGCCAATTTTGCTGAGCTGAGATGGGAATTGGCCAAAGTGACTGGAAACAGTTACTTGATGGTAAATCAGTGTCAGAGCAGTGGGAGGCATTCAAGGAGGAGATCCTGAGGGTACAGAGCAAATATGTTTCCTTAAAGAAAAAGGGTGGCACTAACAAATCTCGAGCCCCCTGGATGTCAAGGGTCATACAGGATAAGATAAAGAAAAAAAGGGATGCTTATGACAGATACCGAGAACTCAACACTGCAGAGACTCTAGAGGAGTATAAAAAGTGCAGGGGTGCACTTAAAAAAGATATCAGGAAGACAAAGAGAGAACATGAAAGAATGTTGGCAAGTAAAATCAGGGAAAACCCAAAGATGTTTTATAAATACATTAAGAGCAAGAGGATAACTAGAGAAAGAGTTGGGCCTATTAGAGACCATAAAGGTTTATGGAACACAAAAGGATAGTATACAGGTACAGCAAGTGATCAGGAAGGCCAATGGAATCTTGGCCATTATTGCAAAGATGATGGAGTATAAAAGCAGGGAAGTCTTGCTACAGTTGTACAGGGTATTGGTGAGGCTACACCTGGAGTACTGCGTGCTGTTTTGGTTTCCATATTGACGAAAGGATATACTTGCTTTGGAGGCAGTTCAGAGAAGGTTCACTCGGTTGATTCTGGAGTTGAGGGGGTTGACTTATGAGGAAAGGTTGAGTAGGTTGGGCCTCTACTCATTGAAATTCAGAAGAATGAGAGGTGATCTTATCGAAACGTATAAGATTATGAGGGGGCTTGACAAGGTGGATGCAGAGAGGATGTTTCCACTGATGGGGGAGACTAGAACTAGGGGGCATAATCTTAGAATAAGGGGCCGCCCATTTAAAACTGAGATGAGGAGGAATTTCTTCTCTCAGAGGGTTATAAATCTGTGGAATTCGCTGCCTCAGAGAGCTGAGAAAGCTGGGTCATTGAATACATTTAAGACAGAGATAGACAGTTTCTTAACTGATAAGGGGTTATGGGGAGCGGGCAGGAAAGTGGACCTGAGTCCATGATCGGATCAGCCATGATCGTATTAAATGGCGGAGTAGGCTCGAGGGGCCATATGGCCTATTCCTGCTCCTATTTCTTATATTCTTATGAAATCTATGTGTGGAGACAGAAGACGTGGTATGATTCTTAATGAATACTTTGCATCTGTTTTCGTAAAAGAGAGGGGCGATGCAGACTTTGCAATCAGGGAGGATGAGTGTGAAATATTAGACGAGATAAACAGAGTGAGAGAGGAAGTATTAAGGGGCTCAGCAGCTTTGAAAGTGGATAAATCCCCAGGCCCGGATGAAATGTATCCCAGGCTATTAAGAGAAGCAAAAGAGGAAATAGCAGAGGCTCTGACCATCATTTTCCAATCCTCTCTGGCTACAGGTGTGGTGCCAGAGGACTGGAGGACTGCTAATGTCCCTTTGTTTAAAAGGGGAGAAAGGGATAGACCAAGTAATTGCAGGCCAATCAGCCTAACCTCAGTGGTGGGAAAATTATTGGAAAAATCCTGAGGAACAGGATAAATCTTCATTTGGAAAGACATGGATTCATCATCATAGGTAGTCCCTCGAAATCGAGGAAGACTTGCTTCCACTCTAAAAATGAGTTCTCAGGTGACAAAGACATGGATTAATCAAGGACAGTCAGCACGGATTTATTAAGGGAAGGTCGTGTCTGACTAACTTGATTGAATTTTGCTTTTCCACATGTCCCGATACTGCTTCCTTAATAATGGACTCCAGCATATTCCGAACCACAGATGTGAGGCTAACTGGTCTATAGTTTCCTGATTTTTGTCTGCCTCCTTTTTTAAAGAACGTGCTTATTTGTACTGCAAAAATGGCCAACAGGCTCTCCCCCTTATTTCTGATCGGTCCCCTTGAAGGATAAGCCACACCCTGAAGTTTCACAGGAATGTGTCACTGGAAACGCCCTTCCCAAGGTCTCACTGACTTTTCAAATTGTAACTCGATCCACTTTGACTTCCTGAAGCGACTGAGGACAGAGCTCCCCAGAAGACAGCAAGGCCAGCCGAATTGCTTTACCCCAGTGTGTGAAGAGAAAAAGATTAGTGAAGACAAACGTAGGTCCCTTGCAGTCAGATTCGGGTGAATTTATAATGGGGAACAAAGAAATGGCAGACCAGTTGAACAAATACTTTGGTTCTGTCTTCACGAAGGAAGACACAAATAACCTTCTAGAAATACTTGGGGATCGAGGATCTAGTGAGAAGGAGGAACTGAAGGATATCCTTATTAGGCGGGAAATGGTGTTAGGGAAATTGATGGGATTGAAAGCCAATAAATCCCTGGGGCCTGACAGTCTGCAGCCCAGAGTACTTAAGGAAGTGGCCCTAGAAATAGTGGATGCATTGGTGATCATTTTCCAATAGTCTATCGAAGCTGGATCAGTTCCTATGGATTGGAGGGTAGCTAATGTAACACCACTTTTTATAAAAGAAGGGAGAGAAAAAGCGGGTAATTATAGACCGGTTAGCCTGACATCAGTAGTGGGGAAAATGTTGGAATCAATTATTAAAGATGAAATAGCAGCGCATTTGGAAAGCAGTGACAGGATCGGTCCAAGTCAGCATGGATTTATGAAAGGGAAATCATGCTTGACAAATCTGCTAGAATTTTTTGAGGATGTCACTGATAGAGTGGACAGGGGAGAACCAGTGGATGTGGTGTATTTGGACTTTCAAAAGGCTTTTGACAAGGTCCCACACAAGAGATTGGTGTGCAAAATTAAAGCACATGGTATTGGGGGTAATGTATTGACGTGGATAGAGAACTGGTTGGCAGATAGGAAGCAGAGAGTCGGGATTAATAGGTCCTTTTCAGAATGGCAGGCAGTGACTAGGGGGGTGCCGCAGGGCTCAGTGCTGGGACCCCAGCTCTTTACAATATACATCAATGATTTAGATGAAGGAATTGGGTGTAATATCTCCAAGTTTGCAGATGGCACTAAGCTGGGTGGCGGTGTGAGCTGTGAGGAGGATGCTAAGAGACTGCAGGGTGACTTGGACAGGTTAGGTGATTGGGCAAATGTATGGCAGATGCAGTATAATGTGGATAAGTGTGAGGTTATCCACTTTGGTGGCAAAAACAGGAAGGCAGAATATTATCTGAATGGCGGCAGATTAGGAAAAGGGGAGGTTCAACGAGACCTGGGTGTCATGGTACATCAGTCATTGAAAGTTGGCATGCAGGTACAGCAGGCAATGAAGAAGGCAAATGGTATGTTGGCCTTCATGACGGGGGGATTTGAGTATAGGAGCAGGGAGGTCTTACTGCAGTTGTACAGGGCCTTGGTGAGGCCTCACCTGGAATATTGTGTTCAGTTTTGATCTCCTAATCTGAGGAAGGACGTTCTTGCTATTGAGGGAATGCAGCGAAGGCTCACCAGACTGATTCCCGTGATGGCAGGACTGACATATGAGGAGAGACTGGATCGACTAGGCTTATATTCACTGGAGTTTAGAAGGATGAGAGGGGATCTCATAGAAACATATAAAATTCTGACGGGACGGGACAGGTTAGATGCAGGAAGAATGTTCCTGATGTTGGGGAAGTCCAGAACCAGGGGACACAGTCTAAGGATAAGGGAAAAGACTTTTAGGACTGAGATGAGGAGAAACTTCTTCACTCAGAGAGTTGTTAACCTGTGGAATTCCCTACCACAGAGAGGCCAGTTCATTGGATTTATTCAAGAGGGAGTTAGGTATGGCCCTTACGGCTAAGGGGTATGGAGAGAAAGCAGGAAAGGTGTACTAAGGGAATGATCTTATTGAATGGTGGTGCAAGCTCGAAGGGCCGAATGGCCTTTTCCTGCACCTATTTTCTATGTTTCTAGGTGCACCCTTCCCCCACCCCATCATAGATGGGGCATTGTGTACAGATTGTTAACAGGTTTTTAGGTATGAAGTGAATAGTGACAGTGTTGTGACTTCTGTATATCATCCACACCAACGCTATCCCTTGTAGGGGCTTCGAAGAACATGATCCGTCTTCCCTGAATTCCCTCTCTCCCCTCCAACCCCCCATTCCCCCCCTCCCCCCGCCCCCACCGTGTCTCTCTCTCTCCCCCAGTCTCTCTCTCTCTCTCCCCCAGCCACTGTCTCTCTCTCTCCCCCAGTCTCTCTCTCTCTCCCCCAGCCACAGTCTCTCTCATTCCCCCAGTCTCTCTCTCTCCCCGAGTCTCTCTCTCTCCCCCAGTCTCTCTCTCTCTCCCCCAGCCACAGTCTCTCTCATTCCCCCAGTCTCTCTCTCTCTCCCCCAGCCACTGTCTCTCTCACTCCCCCAGTCTCTCTCTCTCTCCCCCAGCAACAGTCTCTCTCTCTCCCCGAGTCTCTCTCATTCCCCCAGTCTCTCTCTCTCCCTGAGTCTCTCTCTCTCTCCCCCAGCCACAATCTCTCTCTCTCCCCCAGTCTCTCTCTCCCCCAGCCACAGTCTCTCTCTCTCCCCCAGTCTCTCTCTCTCCCCCAGTCTCTCTCTCTCTCCCCCAGCCACAGTCTCTCTCACTCCCCCAGTCTCTCTCTCTCTCCCCCAGCCACAGTCTCTCTCACTCCCCCAGTCTCTCTCTCTCTCCCCCAGCAACAGTCTCTCTCTCTCCCCCAGTCTCTCTCTCTCCCTGAGTCTCTCTCTCTCTCCCCCAGCCACAGTCTCTCTCTCTCTCCCCCAGTCTCTCTCTCCCCCAGCCACAGTCTGTCTCACTCCCCCAGTCTCTCTCTCTCTCCCCCAGCCACAGTCTCTCTCACTCCCCCAGTCTCTCTCTCCCCCCCCCGCCCCCCGAGCTCTCTTCCCCCCACCCCCGAGCTCTCTCTCTCTCTCCCCTCAACACCCCGAGCTCTCTCTCTCTTTCTCCCCCGCTGTTGCCGCTCGGGACTCGTGGCTCACGGGAGACGCTGTCGGTCGCAGGGTCCCACTTCCCCACAGCCTCTCTTGCCATTGGCCACCTCCAGCTGCCAGCGGCTCCGTCCCACTGCCCTCTCTCGAGTAAAGCTCCCTGTACATTGTCTGTGAAAGAAACTGAGGACCATAAACCAGATACTGAGATACAAAGAGAGATGAGAAAAGTTGCCTGTACAATGTCTCTCACTCTCTTTCTCTCCCTGCCTCGCTACCTCTGTCTCCCTCTGTCTCATTCTCTTTCCATCTGTCTTTTCCCCTCCCGCAGCCATCGGGCCCAGGCTGGCCGGGGAGGAGAGAGTCGGAGCCTCTGGTCCTGCTGCTCAGCACCACGCGCTTGGAATGGTTCGGGCTGGAGGGGGCGGGGCTTGACAGATGCCTGTCGATCAAAAAAGTGCAGTACAAATAGTTCATCCCTTTTTTAAATAGAGGCGTTACATTTGCGGTTTTCCAATTCGCTGGGACCACCCCAGAATCCAGGGAATAGCACACCGGGCCAATCTTCTTCTAAGATTCCTCCCTGTCCAAGCCATGAGCTTGCAGCTTTCTCTAGTTTCTCACTGATCTCCCCTCATGACCTCTCCACGCTCATCTTGTCCATGAGACCCACTTCCTGCTCCCTTGACTCTATTCCCACCAAACTGCTGACTACCCAACTTACTTTTCTGGCTCCCATGATAGCCGACATTGCTGCTTCCCCTCCTTCAAATCTACCGTCATCACCCCTCTCAAAAAACCAACCCTCGACCCCTCTGACCTTGCAAACTACTGCCCCATCTCCAACCTCCCTTACCTCTCCAAAGTCCTTGGACATGTTGTCGTCTCCTAAATCCATTTTTCCTGGAACTCCATGTTTCAATCCCTCCAATTAGGTTTCTGCCCTTGGCACAGTACTGAAACGACTCTTATCAAAGTCACAAATGACATCCTCTGAGACTGTGACAAAGATAAAGTTAAGAGGTTAGTGTACAAAATTAAAGCACATGGGATTGGGAGTCATGTATTGAAAATTGGTTAACTGGCAGGAAACCGAGAGTAGGAATACACGGTCTTTTTCGCGGTGGCGGTCAGTGACTAGGACCGAGATGAGGAGAAACTTCTTCACTCAGAGAATTGTGAACCTGTGGAATTCTCTACCACAGAACGTTGTTGAGTCCAGTTCGTTAGATATATTCAAAAGGGAGTTAGATGTGGCCCTTACGGCTAAAGGGATCAGGGGGTATGGAGAGAAAACAGGAATGGGGTACTGAAGTTGCATGATCAGCCATGATCATATTGAATGGTGGTGCAGGCTCGAAGGGCCAAATGGCCTACTCCTATTGTCTATGTTTCTATGTTTCTAGTGGGGTACCACAGGGATCAGTGCTGGGGCCCCAGCTATTCACAATATATATAAATGATTTGGATGAGGGAACCAAATGTAATATTTCCAAGTTTGCTGACGACACAAAACTAAGTGGGATTGTGAGTTGTGAGGAGGATGCAGAGATGCTGCAAGGCGATTTAGATGGGTTGAGTGAGTGGGCAAACACATGGCAGATACAGTATAATGTGGATAAATGTGAAGTTATCCACTGTGGTAGGAAAACATAAAGACAAAGTATTATTTAAATGGTGATGCTTTGGGAAGTGTCGATGTACAGAGGGACCTGGGTGTCCTTGTACACCAGTCATTGAAAGCAAACCTGCAGGTGCAGCAAGCAGTTAGGAAGGCAAATGGTATGTTTGCCTTCATTGCAAGAGGATTTGAGTACAGGAGCAAGGATGTCTTACTACAGTTATACAGGGCCTTGGTGAGACCACACCTGGAGTATTGTGTGCAGTTTTGGTCTCCTTACCTAAGAAAGAATATACTTGCCATAGAGGGAGTGCAGCGAAGGTTCACCAGACTGATTCCTGGGATGGCAGGACTGTCGTATGAGGAGAGATTGGGTCGACTAGGCCTGTATTCACTGGAGTTTAGAAGAATGAAGGGGATCTCTTGAAACGTATAAAATTCTGATGGGGTTAGACAGACTGGATGCAGGGAGGATGTTTTCCGGGGCTGGGAAGTCTGGAACAAGGGGTCACAGTCTCAGGATACGGGGCAGGAAATTTAGGACTGAGATGAGGAGAAATGTTTTCACTCAGAGGGTGGTGAACCTGTGGAATTCTCTACCACAGAAGGCTGTGGAGGCCAAGTCACTGAATATATTTAAGAGGGAGATAGATAGATTTCTAGAAACAAAAGGCATCAAGGGGTATGGGGAAAAAGCGGGAATATGGTGTTGAGATAGAGGATCAGCCATGATCATATTGAATGGTGGTGCAGGCTCGAGGGGCCGAATGGCCTACTCCTGCTCCTATTGTCTATGTTTCTATGTTAAACTAACCCTCCTCGTCCTCCTGGACCTGTGTGCAGCCTTTGACACAGTTGACCACTCCATCCTCCTCCAATGCCTCTCCACCATCATCCAGCGGGGAGGGACTGCACTCGCCTGGATCCATTCCTATCTATCTAATCGTAGCCAGAAAATCTCCTGCAATGGCTTCTCTTCCCACTCCCACATCGTTATATCTGGTGTCCCCCAAGGATCTATCCTTGGTCCCCTCCTATTTCTCACTTACATGTTGCCCCTTGGCGATATCATCCGAAAACACAGAGTTACTTTCCACATGTCCGCTGACGACACCCAGCTCTACCTCTCCACCACTTCTCTCGACCCCTCCATGGCCTCTAAATTGTCAGACTGCTTGTCCAACATCCAGTACTGGATGAGCAGAAATTTTCTCCAATTAAATATTGGGAAGACCGAAGCCATTGTCTTTGGTCCCCGCCACAAACTGCGTTCCCTAGACACTGACTCCATCCCTCTCCCTAGCATCAATCTGAGGCTAAACCAAACTGTTCGCAACCTAGGGGTCATATTTGACCCTGAAATGAGCTTCCGATCCCATACCCCA
This sequence comes from Pristiophorus japonicus, assembly GCF_044704955.1. Lineage (NCBI taxonomy): Eukaryota > Metazoa > Chordata > Chondrichthyes > Pristiophoridae > Pristiophorus > Pristiophorus japonicus. The sequence continues at coordinate 26,712,903 of NC_092002.1, forward strand.
CCATGACCAAGTCTGCCTACTTTCACCAATGTAACGTCGCCCGTCTCCGCCCCTGCCTCAGCTCATCTACTGAAATGCCTTTGTTACCTCGAGACCTGACTATTCCAACACGCTCTTGACTGGCCTTCCATGTTTTACCCTATGTAAACTAGAGGTCATCCAAAACTTAGCTGCCCGGTGTCCTAACTGGCACCAAGTCCCGATCACCCATCACCCCCTGTACTCGCTGCCCCGTGTCCTAACTGGCACCAAGTCCCGATCACCCATCACTCCCTGTGCTCGCTGCCCCGTGTCCTAACTGGCACCAAGTCCCACTCACCCATCACCCCCTGTGCTCGCTGCCCCATGTCCTAACTCACACCAAGCCCCGCTCACCCATCACCCCCTGTGCTCACTGCCCCGTGTCCTAACTCGCACCAAGTCCCGATCACCCATCACCCCTGTGCTCGCTGACCCGTGTCCTAACTTGCACCCAGTCCCGATCACCCATCACCCCTGTGCTCGCTGACCCGTGTCCTAACTCGCACCAAGTCCCGCTCACCCATCACCCCCTGTGCTCACTGCCCCGTGTCCTAACTCGCACCGAGTCCCGCTCACCCATCACCCCCTGTGCTCACTGCCCCGTGTCCTAACTCGCACCGAGTCCCACTCACCCATCACCCCCTGTGCTCGCTGCCCCGTGTCCTAACTCGCACCGAGTCTCGATCACCCATCACCCCCTGTGCTCGCTGCCCCGTGTCCTAACTCGCACCGAGTCCCACTCACCCATCACCCCTGTGCTCGCTGCCCCGTGTCCTAACTGGCACCAAGTCCCGCTCACCCATCACTCCTGTGCTTGCTGCCCCGTGTCCTAACTGGCACCAAGTCCCGCTCACCCATCACCCCTGTACTCGCTGCCCCGTGTCCTAACTGGCACCAAGTCCCGATCACCCATCACCCCCTGTACTCGCTGCCCCGTGTCCTAACTGGCACCAAGTCCCGATCACCCATCACCCCCTGTACTCGCTGCCCCGTGTCCTAACTCGCACCAAGTCCCGATCACCCATCACCCCTGTGCTCGCTGCCCCGTGTCCTAACTGGCACCAAGTCCCGATCACCCATCACCCCTGTGCTCGCTGCCCCGTGTCCTAACTCGCACCAAGTCCCGATCACCCATCACCCCTGTGCTCGCTGCCCCGTGTCCTAACTGGCACCAAGTCCCGTTCACCCATCACCCCTGTGCTCGCTGATCTACATTGGCTCCTGGTTAAGTAACACCTCGATTTCAAAATTCTCATCCTTCCATGGCCCTCACCCCTCCCGATCTCTGTAAACCCCCGAGATATCTGTGCTCCTCAAATTCTGCCCTCTTGAGCATCACTGATTATAATCGCTCAACCATCGGTGGCCCTGCCTTCTGTTGCCTGGGCTCTAAGCTATGGAACTTCCTCCCTAAACCTCTCCGCCTCTCTACCTCTCTCTCTTTTAAGATGCTTCTTAAAACCTACCTCTTTGACCAAGCTTTTGGTCATCTGCTCTAATTTCTCCTTATGTGGCTCAGTGTCAAATTTTGTTTGATAACGCTCCTGTGAAGCACCTTGGGAAGTTTTACTATGTTAAAGGTGCTATATAGATGCAGGTTGTTGTTATTGTTGGTGAACAATGGGTCACCCAGAGTGTGATATGCAGCTGATTGAGAGTGGCCTCGCTGGCAGCATTCTGCCTAGGGTCTGGTGAGTTGGACGTGTTAAGGGGTTTAGCATTGTTGCAAGTGGATAAATCCCCAGGCCCGGGTGAAAGGTATCCCAGGCTTTTAAAAGAAGCAAGGGAGGAAATAGCGGAGGCTCTGACCATCATTTTCCAATCCTCTCTGGCTTCAGGGGTGGTACTGGAGGACTGCTAACGTTGTACCTTTGTTTAAAAGGGGAGAAAGGGATAGACCGAGTAATTACAGGCCAGACAGACTAACCTCAGTGGTGGGAAAATTATTGGAAAAATTCCTGAGGGACAGGATAAATCTTCATTTAGAACAACACGGATTAATTAAGGACAGTCAGCATGGATTTGTTGAGGGAAAGTCGTATCTGACGAACTTGATTGATTATTTTTAAGGGGGTAAAAAAGAGGGTAGATGAGGGTCACCTATTTTTCTGACTGGAAGGCTGTTTCCATATATGGAACCGCTCGAGCCTTGTGATGAACGGGCCTTGCATCAGGGACTAGATGGATCTGCACCTTGGCACCTGTGAAGTTGCCGATGCCTGGTTCAAAGCAACGGAAACTTGCTCAGCACTTGGGCGCATTGAAGATAGCGCTTTGATGTCGTCCCAGTTCCACCGAATCTTTCCCAGCCAGCTTCTGCCGAATAGTGTTGGGCTATCGCCTGGTACAATCCACAGTGATAAATCATGCACAGCTCCATCATATGATACCTTCACTGCTGCACTGCCAGTGACTGGTTTGAACTCTTTGGCGCAGCTTTGTCTGAATCGGGTTCAGTTTGGACCTTTGCGCCTTGTTGCCCCACAGTTTCTCAAAAGCCTTCTGGCTCATAATCGGCTGCCTCACCTCTGTGTCCAACTCCATTGATACCGGAATACCGTTCAATTTGACTTTAAGCATGATAGGAGGGCTATTGGTGGTGAAGGTGTGTACCTCATACACTTCTTCCTCGGGTTGAGTTGCCTCTCTTGTTTGTTCTGGGTGGTCCGCGCCGGATCGATCATCCTCTGCCGACTCTGCCACGTGGTGAGTCACAGCACTCTTGCACATTCGCTGGAGGTGCCCCATTGTTCCGCAGCCTTTGCACACGTAGTGCTTGAATCGATATTGATGGGCTCAATGATTACCCCCGCAGCGCCAACATGGTGCTAATGGATTCGCATTCACGCCCGATGGCGGACTCTGAGTCATCCTAGGTCTTGCAGCTGCAGGCGTGTAGACCCTGCCATATGCAGTTCTGCCTGCTGGTGACGTTATTTTATGCACAGTACTTGCCGGTGAGCTTCGATGCTGGGAAGATATCTGTCTGGTAATATCGCTCGTGGATATGAATGCCTGGGCTGTCGTGATGGCCTTGCTCAGGTCGAGGGATTCGGCGGATAGCAGCTTGCGAAGAATGACCTCGTGGCCGATGCCAAGCACAAAAAAGTCCCGCAGCATGTCCCCCAAAAATCCAGCAAATTCGCAAGTTCCCGCAAGGCGTCTCAGGTCGGTGACATAACTCTCCACGTCCTGGCCCTCGGAGCGGTGGTGAGTGTAGAAGCGATACCTGGCCATTAAGACGCTCTCCTTCGGCTTGAGGTGGTTCCGAACCAGCGTACACAACTCTGTATATGTCTTCTCGCTGGTTTCTCCGGTGTTAGCAGATTCTTGATGAGGCCGTATATTGTGGACCCACACACGGTGAGGAGAATCGCCCTGCACGTGATCGCTTTATCATCCCCATCCAGTTCGTTGGCCACGAAGTACTGGTCGAGACGCTCAACGAAGGCTTCCCAATCATCACCCTCTACAAATCTCTCTAAAATACCAACAGCAGCCATGACCGCGTGAAAGTTCGGAATCTGTTACTCGTCGCCAATTGTTAAGTATGGAAGAACTCCACAAGACTGAGTAGTGTGAGCTAAAACTGATGTGACCTTAGTCTCTTTAATACAACTCCAGAGTGCCTAAGCAGCCTGGCAGACAACCTTTTATACTCCCTTGCACGCGGTGTGCAGGTGACCCTTGGGCCTCCAACAGTTGCGCCCTCTGGTGGCAAGTCTTACACAGTTACACTGTTTACATACATAACAATTGGACAGACTGGGCTTGTTTTCTTTGGATCGGAGGAGACTGAGGGGAGACCTTATTGATGTGTATAAAATGATGAGGGGCCTAGATAGAGTGGACGGGAAGGACCTATTTCCCTTAGCAGAGGGTCAACAACCAGGGGGCCATAGATTTAAAGTAAGCAATGAGATTTAGAGGCGATTTGAGGAGAACTTTTTTCACCCAGAGGGTGGTGGGGATCTGGAACTCAGTGCCTGAAATACACTTGAAATGCTGTAATCTACCAGGCTACGGACCAAGAGCTGGAAAGTGTGATTAGGCTGGAGATCTCTATTTTGGCAGGCACAGACACGATGGGCCTCCTTTGCCATAAATGTCTATGATTGAATGGAGATTGAAGCTGTAGCTGGGACATGTCTGGGAGATCCCTTGTCTGATTGGGTCAGTCAGTTGGCACGTATTAGGTCAACTTGTGAGGCATGAACAGGATCTGGACCTGTACTCAGACTGTTCCATAGACCTGAGCGACTTTGTAGTGCGCACTATGTGGATCTCCAAGGTCTCCATTGAGGAATGGCAGCAGATGATAGGAACCTTTAGCAGATGACTGAAGAGCTTCGCTGACCATTGCCCTGGTCACACTCCTTGCTGCCATCATCGGATGATCTGTGACTCCCTGGGGGATCCAGGGCTTCTGCTCCTGAGACTGTGGGAATGGTAGTGTGCAAAGTGGAGGGACTGTTGATGTTGAGAGTGTTGGGTTTCGAGTGCCCAACAACGCCTGCGTTCAACTGTACAGAGCGCATATGGGGGCAGAAGTTCAGGCCCACCAGAAACCTGGAGCACTTACCGTTTTTTAAATGTTTTCACCGCTTGGTGGGATGAGGTCGACTCTTGATCGATATTCAGCTTTGTCTTTTTTTTGAAGCGGCCTGGAATAATGGGCGCGGCGGCAAGTGCTGGTGAGGGGCGTAAGCGGAGGCGGGATGGACTGTCCGCCACTGTCACGCAGCAGCGGAGCGCTGATGACATCATTGCACGCTTGCATCACCGCGTATCTCCCCTGAACGTAAAGGGGAGAGAAGCAGTGATTATTTAGGATTGGCCACTGGGCCACCAGGGAGGGTTTCGACTGGGCCAGCGGCCTGGCACCCGAGGGGGGGGTTGTGTGCCAGGCTGCCTGTTGGCGGCCCAGCCGAACTCGGGGGCACAGTAGTCCGGCCGACATGGAAATCGGCCGGCAAAAAAAATAAACTGGCAGCAGTGGGCCCTCGCCTTTAATGGCTGCCGTGCAGCCAGGGCTGACAGAGAGAATACAAGGTGCGCCGACAGGGAAAGCTCGGCGGGCATTGGATTCCGTCGCCTGGTCACCGCATTCCGGCGTTAACAGGCCTTATCGAGACCCTGCATTTCGGCCCCATCCAGTCAAAATTAATTGTGACAGGGCTTTAGAGCCCAGGAATTCTGATCATGATCTCAGAACATCCTAAAGCTTTTCACAGCCAATGAAATATTTTTGTAGTGTAGTCACTGTTGTAATGTAGGAAAGGCGGCAGCCAATTTGCGCACAGCAAGCTCCCACAATCAGCCATGCGATAAATGAGCTGACAATCTGTTCATAAGTTTCAAAGCCCCTCATCTGGAACCATATCTCATACCCAGTGGTCCCAGCACTGGGGCCCGGAGTGTACTGGGCAATAATTCCTGTTGTCTGCTCTTCCCATGGGAGCAATCTTTCCATGGGAATGAGGTCCAGGCATTACAAGCAGTGACCAGGATCGGCCAAAAGCAGAATGAGCTCGGTATCCATGGAGAGCAAAGAGGCAGCTGTGAAAGAAATGGCCGGCAGTGTTCATTAACTCAGGCCGTGTTGGAAAGGGCTCTTCTTCTGTCACCCGCTCTGTGCAAGGCCCTCCTGCCTGATTCACCAACAGGGGCCTGCACTGTTTCTGGGTCCAATCGTTCAGAGTCTGCAGTCCTTTGTGTGGAGCATCTTTCGAATGCCCTTTGCTCCTTTATTCTAAACCCTCGGGTGTACCATCTTGTGAACACAGCGCACACCACTGCTCCCATTCCACGCCTCCAATGTGCTGACTATCTTGCAGTCATTGAGTCCAGGGTCACCTTGTCCGACAGTCAGTGTCTGTGGACTCAGTGCTGCTACCTCCCACTGACCAGAGGATTGTTCCCAGCTCAGACACAGGCCGATCCATGGGCCGCAACACACACATACCGAGCCTCGTAGCTACATTGTCTTTCTGTGATCAGCAACAACATGGACAGCAGAGAGCTGGTAGATTAGCGTCTCACCATCCAGCACACAGGGTCAGTACCGAGTCTCAGCGCCCGGTAATGGGGCCTTACTTGCAGAGGAATCTGACACTGGGACTTGTGCTGGTGATGAGCTGAGGATGAATAACATTTGATTCACTGGTGTAATGTGTCTGGCTTTTGGCAGCATCGTGGTGTAATTAATGTCAATCAAACAGTTAATGTAGGAAAGTACAGCGTCGGTATCACAAGAACTTGTATTTATATAACGCTTTTAACCTAAGCAAGGCACTTCACAGGAGCAGTTATTGAACAAGGTTTTGACACCGAGCCACATAAGGAGATATTTGAACAGATGACCCAAAGCTTGGTCAAGAGGCTGGTTTTAAGGAGCGTCTTAAAGGAGACAGGCGAAGTAGAGAGGCGGAGAGGCTTAGGGAGGGAATTCCAGAGGCTAGGGGCTCGGTAGTTGAGGGCACGGTCACCAATGGTGGGTCAGAGGAAATCGGGCATGCGAGTGAGGCCAGACTCAGAGGTCCGCAGTGATCTCAGAGGGTTGTTGGGCTGGAGGAGATTACAGAGATGGGGAGGGGCAAGGCCATGGAGGGATTTGTAAATAAGATGAGAATTTTGAAATCGAGATGTTGCTTAACCGGAAGCTAATGTAGGTCAGCGAGCACAGGGGTGATGGGTGATCAGGACTTGGTGCGAGTTCGGACACGGGCTGCTGAGTTTTGGATGACCTCAAGTTTACGTAGGGTAGAATGTGAGAGGCTGGCCAGGAATGCGTTGGAATAGTCAAGTCTGGAGGTAACAAAGGCACGGATGAGGGTTTCAGCAGCGGATGAGCTGAAGCTATGGACACAACAATAACTGCCATTGTCCATATTGGTGGAGGGATGGTCTGATACACCTGTTCTCGGTAACGTTACTGGGGTTTGTGAATTCCCTTCTCCTGTAGCTCAGTGCTGTGATACCCTGCATGTTATTCCCTGTGGGATCCTGATTGTAAATCCTGTGTGCAGGAGTCGGTGCTGGCCCAGCTTGAGTTACCAGTAACGGTGGAGGCAGCGGAAGCAGCGATCAAAAAGCACCGGGACTTCCTGGTGACGCTGGAAATTAACCTGCAGAAGATCAACACGGTGGTGGAAGCCGGAGGCCACCTGGTGAAGGGCAGCAACATCTACCTGGATAAGATCCGAGACCAGACAAAGTCCATCACTACCAGGTACGGCAAGACCCACACTCCATGGTCACAGAGCGAAGGTGCCAATTCATGGTGAACACTTCCATTCACGTGGGTGTATAGACCTTAACCGTGACCGATTGAACACTGCGGGGGAGAAATTCGGGTTCTTTGCGCCTCCTGTCAATGTCCCGACGCAAGGCGGGAGTTTAGCGACGGCGTTGTGTCGTGATCTCCTGCGCCCGGAGATTGTGATGTCACCGCTCGCAAGTTAAGGGGGAGGTGGCCAGCTGCTCGTCAAAAAAAATGTCCACTCCCCCCCCCCCCCCCCCCGGCCACCGCTGGCGGGGTCGGTGCCGCGATCACTCTGCTCGAGGGCCGGGCTGATCACGGCACCCCCACTTCCAGCTAGGACCCTTTTTATTCTGCATAGTATGCAGTTTGGGCCCTTCCCTTTAATTCAGGGAGGAGCCCCCCCCATATCGCTGCTGAGCCGTGTGTCCTGCTACCCCTCCCCCCCAGAAAGGAAGTGCAGCACTTGATTTACGCCTGGATTCCCGCTCCCCTTCCTTTCTGGGGACGGTAACCCCGCTTTCTCGTGAGAGGCGAGATTTCTGCGCCTGGCCCAAAGTCTCGTGTCTCGCCAGTGTTACCGCCCCCAAATGCAGCGCTCCCGAATTTCCAGGCCTGGGTGTGCACTATACATTGCTAACACTGACTGATATAAACCGACTAACATTTGCAGGTCACTCCTCCACTCATCCTTATCATTCAGTGTATAAAAAGCAACAAAGGTTACAAAGAAAGTTATGAGGCGTGCAAAAAAGGGTTTATGAAAAAAAACTAACGGATATCAAAGCTAACAGTAAAAGTTTTTTTATAAATATATGAAATGAGAGTGGCAAGGAGCAGTGCGGGCCCATTACAACAGACGCAGGTGAGATTGTAACAGACACTGAGGAAATAACAGCTGGTGAAATTCCAGATGCTTTAGTCAAAACTTACCAAGGTTTTCTGGATTCAGGAATGTGTCATTGAGTTGGAAAGTTGCAAATCTTGCTCCATTATTTAGGACAGGTGGGAGAGAGAAACCAGGAGACCGAAATTCATCAATCCACCGGCGACTGTCGCCGACATTCCTCCTGAAGATCCGCCCAGTGCCACTGTCGGGATGGCCTGGAACGGTCGGGATGGGAGAGCTGCCAGGAGCCGGCCGCTGATGTCAGCGGCCGGGCGAGTGGCCCAACTGAGCTCCCGCCCGCCGAGCTCCCAGATTGATGCGTTGAGCGGGAGTGGTCCGTTGGCCGCAGGCCGGTCTGTCCCTGACGGTGAGTCTGACAAACCTGAAAAAAAGTTTGAACAGTTGAGAATTTTTCTTCAGCAGCGACTTACCTGCTGGGGTCCCCTGAAGGTCTTCCGATAGTTTTTGGATTTTGTATTGGTGATTTTTTTTCCCCAGCTCTTGGACCCTCCGAGGGCCCGACTCCATCCTCGGCAGCACCTGGGCAGCAAGCGCCTCTGCCGCCGAGAATGAGACCTCCCGCCCGCTGTCGCCCGGATTGGCGGCGTACGTCGCCCATTTGCCGCCCGCCGACCTTCGAGGGACCTCGGCGATGAATATCCCGCCCAAAATACCGTCCGGTACCTCGCGGGCCACCGGCGGCACTTGGGCAGGAAATCGGCGCCATGGAAACTATAGACTGTCCGTCCAAGGTTCGTTGTGGGGAAGTTTCTGGAATCTATCATCAGTGGGACAAGTATGAGTTGAGCATAGAGTCAGCATGGATTTGTGAAGGGTGGGTTATGTCTGACTAGTTGAATATTTTGAGGTTACAATCACAGTGGACAAGGAGTGTCTATGGATGTTGTCTATATGGGCTTCCAGAAGGCATTCGATAAACTTCCACATAAGAGATTAGCAAAAATGAAAGCGCATGGAATTGGGGGCAACCTTGTGACATGGGTTGGTAGTTGGTTGGGAGGCAGAGTGGGAATAAAGGGAACAAACTGATTGGAGGGATGTGACTGGTGGTGTCCCCAGGGATCAGTGTCGGGGCCTCAGCTTCTCACTGTATTTATCGTTGATTTTGATGAAGCAATGGAGAGTTGTATATCCGAGTTTGCAGAATACATGAAATGAGGAGGCACAGTAAATAGCGTAGATGGGAGAATGAAGTTATAAAGGGGCATTAGTCGATTAATTGAGTGGGAAACACTGGCAGATGGTTCAGTTATATTAATGGTGAAACATTAGGAATTGAGGGATTTGGCTGTCCATGTACACAAACCATTGAAAGCTCGTGCACAAGTGCAAAGAGTAATGGAATGTGGCTGGAATACAAAGGGCCGGAGGTTATGCTGCTGTTGTATGAAGCTCTGTTCAGACCCCATCTGGAATAACTGCGTTCGGTCCTGGGCCCTGGCCCTCAGGAAAGATCTCTGGCTTTGGAAGGGGTGCAGTGCAGATAATTGGCAGGAGACCGAGAGGCGAGGATAAAGGCTGTACACTCTGATTGGCAGGTGACCAGTAGTGTTCCCCGGGGATCTGTAATGATACCAGGACTTAAGCAGGGATTGTGAGGACTGGTTACACAGACTAGACTTTTTTTGCTTGAGTATGAAAGATTAAGGGGGGATCTAATGGCGGTGTTTAAGGCGATAAAGAGATTTGATTGGGTAGATAGAGAGAAATTATTTCCTCAGGTGGGGCAGAAGCTTACAGTTAGAGCCAGGCCGTTTAGAGGAGATGTCAGGGTCATGGAAATCTGGAACTCTCTCCCAAAAAGCTGTGTATGCTGGGGGTCATTGATAGTTTGGAAGATTGAGAATAATATATTTCCGTTAGGTAAGAGTATTACGAGATATGGAGCAAAGGTGGTTAAATTCGGTTGAGATACAGATCGATCGAATTGAATGGCGGATCAGGCTGGAGCGGCCAAATGGCCTGCTCCTGTTGTTGTGTTTGGATGCAGTGAATAGAGGAAGATTCTTTGCTCTCGTTTAGTTGGGCTTCGGCATCACACAATGGGAATGGGCGAGTCAGCAGTGGGCTGTGAAATAGCTGCCAGCCATTTTCAGTTGCTTGTGAGGAGGAAAGGGTGTAAGAGAAAAGATAGCCATCCGTGGCTAACTAAAGAACGGACGGTATCCAATTAAAAACAAGGGCATACAAAGTGGCCAAAACTCGTGGGAGGACAGAAGATTGGGAAGCTTTTAAAAGCCAGCAAAGAATGGCTAAAAAAATGATTAATAAAGGGAAGATAGGCTATGAAATTAAACCAGCACGAAATATAAAAACAGACAGCAAGAGTTTCTATAGGTATAGAAAAAGGAAAAGAGTGGCTAAAGTAAATATTAATCCCTTAGCTGACGAGACCGGGGAATTAGTGATGGGGAACATGGAGATGGCAGAAACTCTGAACAAATATTTTGTATCAGTCTTTACGGTAGAGGACACTAAAAATATCCCAACAGTGGATAGTCAAGGGGCTATAGGTGGGGAGGAACTTAACACAATCATAATCACTAAGGAGATGGTACTCAGTAAGATAATGGGACTAAAGGCAGATAAATCCCCTGGACCTGATGGCTTGCATCCTAGAGTCTTAAGAGAAGTAGTGATAGGGATTGTGGATGCATTGGTTGTAATTTACCCAAATTCCCTGGATTCTGGGGAGGTCCCAGCAGATTGGAAAATGCCCATATTTAAAAAAGGAGGCAGACAAAAAGCAGGAAACTATAGACCAGTTAGCCTAACATCTGTGGTTGGGAAAATGCTGGAGTCCATTATTAAAGAAGCAGTAGCAGGACATTTGGAAAAGCATAATTCAGTCAGGCAGAGTCAGCATGGATTTATGAAGGGGAAGTCATGTTTGATAAATTTGCTGGAATCTTTGAGGATGTATGTGATGAACAGGGTGGATAAAGGGGAACCATTGGATGTGGTGTATTTGGATTTCCAGAAGGCATTTGACAAGGTGCCACATAAAAGGTTACTGCACAAGATAAAAGTTCACGGGGTTGGGGATAATATATTAGCATGGATAGAGGATTGGCTAATTAACAGAAAACAGAGAGTCGGGTAAATGGTTCATTCTCGGGTTGGCAACCAGTAACTAGTGGTGTGCCGCAGGGATCAGTGCTGGGACCCCAACTATTTACAATCTATATTAACGACTTGGATGAAGGGACTGAGTGTAACGTAGCCAAGTTTGCCGATGATACAAAGATGGGAGGAAAAACAATGTGTGAGGAGGACACAAAAAATCTGCAAAAGGACATCGACAGGCTAAGTGAGTGGGCAAAAATTTGGCCAATAGAGTATAATGTTGGAAAGTGTGAGGTCATGCACTTTGGCAGAAAAAAATTAAAGAGCAAGTTATTATTTAAATGGAGAAAGATTGCAAAGTGCTGCAGTACAGCGGGACCTGGGGGTACTTGTGCATAAAACACAAAAGGTGAGTATGTAGGTACAGCAAGTGATCAGGAAGGCCAATGGTATCTTGGCCTTTATTGCAAAGGGGATGGAATATAAAAGCAGGGCAGTCTTGCGACAGTTATATAAGGTAATGGTGAGGTCACACCTGGAATACTGTGTGCAGTTTTGGTTTCCATATTTGCGAAAGGATAACTTGCTTTGGAGGCAGTTCAGAGAAGGTTCACTCGGTTGATTCCGGGGATGAGGGGGTTAACTTATGAGGAAAGGTTGAGTAGGTTGGGCCTCTACTCATTGGAATTCAGAAGAATGAGAGGTGATCTTATCGAAACGTATAAGATTATGAGGGGGCTTGACAAGATGGATGCAGAGAGGATGTTTCCACTGATGGGGGAGACTAGAACTAGGGGGCATGGTCTTAGAATAAGGGACCGCCCATTTAAAACTGAAATGAGGAGGAATTTCTTCTCTCAGAGGGTTGTAAATTTGTGGAATTCACTGCCTTAGAGAGCTGTGGAACTTGGGACATTGAATATATTTAAGACAGAGATAGACAGTTTCTTAACCGATAAGGGGAGAAGGGGTTATGGGGAGCGGGCGGGGAAGTGGAGCTGAGTCCATGATTGGATCAGCTGTGATCGTATTAAATGGCGGAGCAGGCTCGAGGGGCCGAATGGCCTACTCCTGCTCCTATTTCTTATGTTCTTATGTTTCTCCGCTGTGCTGGTGTGCAGTGGGGGTGATTGCAGTCGCTGTGGCCATGCTCTGTGCCAAGCGATGTTGGTGCTTTTGAAGACTGCCCTATTACTGTCCACGACTGACCATCTTCCATTTCCTTTGCAGGAGCCGTCGCAATTATACGCTCGCTCACGATTGGATGGAGCGTCTGAGTGACCAATGGGAGCTCCAACAGTTCCTCCAGGATTGTCACGAGGTGGGTGCTGGGACATTCCGGGAGGGGAGGGGCGGGGGCTGTGGTCAGCCGCTCACATTACAGGCAACGTTGTGCCCGGGTATCCGTTATTGTATATATAAACCCCCCGAACCCCTCGACTAGATTCCAGCCTGTAACTCACTCCCGGGGTATCTGTTATTGTATATATAAATCCCCCGAACCCCTCGACTAGATTCCAGCCTGTAACTCACTCCCGGGGTATCCGTTATTCGATATATAAATCCCCCAAACCCCTCGACTAGATTCCAGCCTGTAACTCACCCCCGGGGTATCTGTTATTGTATATATAAATCCCCCGAACCCCTCGACTAGATTCCAGCCTGTAACTCACTCCCGGGGTATCCGTTATTCGATATATAAACCCCCCGAACCCCTCGACTAGATTCCAGCCTGTAACTCACTCCCGGGGTATCTGTTATTGTATATATAAATCCCCCGAACCCCTCGACTAGATTCCAGCCTGTAACTCACTCCCGGGGTATCCGTTATTGTATATATAAACCCCCCGAACCCCTCGACTAGATTCCAGCCTGTAACTCACTCCCGGGGTATCTGTTATTGTATATATAAATCCCCCGAACCCCTCGACTAGATTCCAGCCTGTAACTCACTCCCGGGGTATCCGTTATTGTATATATAAATCCCCCGAACCCCTCGACTAGATTCCAGCCTGTAACTCACTCCCGGGGTATCTGTTATTCGATATATAAATCCCCCAAACCCCTCGACTAGATTCCAGCCTGTAACTCACTCCCGGGGTATCTGTTATTCGATATATAAATCCCCCAAACCCCCCGACTAGATTCCAGCCTGTAACTCACTCCCGGGGTATCTGTTATTGTATATATAAATCCCCCGAACCCCTCGACTAGATTCCAGCCTGTAACTCACTCCCGGGGTATCTGTTATTCGATATATAAATCCCCCGAACCCCTCGATCAGATTCCAGCCTGTAACTCACTCCCGGGTATCTGTTATTCTATATATAAACCCCCCGAACCCCTCGATTAGATTCCAGCCTGTAACTCACTCCCGGGTATCTGTTATTGTATATATAAACCCCCCAAACATCTCGATTAGATTCCAGCCTGTAACTCACTCCCGGGGTATCTGTTATTGTATATATAAACCCCCCGAACACCTCGATTAGATTCCAGCCTGTAACTCACTCCCGGGTATCTGTTATTGTATATATAAACCCCCCGAACATCTCGATTAGATTCCAGCCTGTAACTCACTCCCGGGTATCTGTTATTCTATATATAAACCCCCCGAACCCCTCGATTAGATTCCAGCCTGGAACTCACTGCTGGATATCTGTTATTCTATATATAAACCCCCCGAACCCATCGATTAGATTCCAGCCTGTAAATCACTCCCGGGTATATGTTATTGTATATATAAACCCCCCGAACCCCTCGACTAGATTCCAGCCTGTAACTCACTCCCGGGGTATCTGTTATTCTACATATAAAACCCCTGAACCCTTCGATTAGATTCCAGCCTGTAACTCACTCCTGGGTATCTGTTATTCTATATATAAACCCCCCGAACCCCTCGATTAGATTCCAGCCTGTAAATCACTCCCGGGTATATGTTATTGTATATATAAACCCCCGGAACCCCTCGATTAGATTCCAGCCTGTAACTCACTCCCGGGGTATCTGTTATTCTATATATAAACCCCCCGAACCCCTCAATTAGATTGCAGCCTGTAACCCACTCCCGGGTATCTGTTATTGTATATATAAACCCCCCGAACCCCTCGATTAGATTCCAGCCTGTAACTCACTCCCGGGTATTCGTTATTGTATATATAAACCCCCTGAACCCCTCGATTAGATTCCAGCCTGTAACTCACTCCCGGGTATCTGTTATTCTATATATAAACCCCCCGAACCCCTCGATTAGATTCCAGCCGGTAACTCACTCCCGGGTATCTGTTATGCTATATATAAACCCCCTGAACCCATCGATTAGATTCCAGCCTGTAACTCACTCCCGGGGAAATGTTATTCTATATATAAACCCCCGAACACCTCGATTAGATTCCAGCCTATAACTCACTCCTGGGTATCTGTTATTCTATATATAAACCCCCCAAACCCCTCGATTAGATCCCAGCCTGTAACTCACCCCCGGGTATCTGTTATTGTATATATAAACCCTCCGAACCCCTCAATTAGATTCCAGCCTGTAACTCACTCCCGGGTATCTGTTATTCTAGATATAAACCCCCCGAACCCCTCGATTAGATTCCAGCCTGTAACTCACTCCCGGGTATCTGTTATTGTATATATAAACCCCCCAAACATCTCGATTAGATTCCAGCCTGTAACTCACTCCCGGGGTATCTGTTATTGTATATATAAACCCCCCGAACACCTCGATTAGATTCCAGCCTGTAACCCACTCCCGGGGTATCTGTTATTCTATATATAAACCCCCCGAACACCTCGATTAGATTCCAGCCTGTAACTCACTCCAGGGTGTCTGTTATTCTATATAAACCCCCCCGAACCCCTCGATTAGATTCCAGCCTGTAACTCACTCCCAGGTATCTGTTATTCTATGTATAAATCCGCCGAACCCCTCGATTAGATTCCAGCCTGTAACTCACTCCCAGGTATCTGTTATTCTATATATAAATCCCCCGAACCCCTCGATTAGAATCCAGCCTGTAACTCACTCCTGGGTATCTGTTATTCTATATATAAACCCCCCGAACCCCTCGATTAGATTCCAGCCTGTAACTCACTCCCGGGTATCCGTTAATCTATAAATAAACCCCCGAACACCTCGACTAGATTTCAGCCAGTAACTCACTCTGGGGTATCTGTTATTCTATATATAAAACCCCCGAACCCCTCGATTAGATTCCAGCCTGTAACTCACTCCCGGGTATCTGTTATTCTATCTATAAACCCACTGAAACCCTCGGTTAGATTCCAGCATGTAACTCACTCCCGGGTATCTGTTATTCTATATATAAACCCCCCGAACCCCTCGATTAGCATCCAGTCTGTAACTCACTCCAGGGTGTCTGTTATTCTATATAAACCCCCCCGAACCCCTCGATTAGATTCCAGCCTGGAACTCACTCCCAGGTATCTGTTATTCTATATATGAATCCGCCGAACCCCTCGATTAGATTCCAGCCTGTAACTCACCCCCGGGTATCTGTTATTGTATATATAAACCCTCCGAACCCCTCGATTAGATTCCAGCCTGTAACTCACTCCCGGGTATCTGTTATTCTATATATAAACCCCCCGAACCCCTCGATTAGATTCCAGCCTGTAACTCACTCCCGGGTATCTGGTATTGTATATATAAACCCCCCAAACATCTCGATTAGATTCCAGCCTGTAACTCACTCCCGGGTATCTGTTATTGTATATATAAACCCCCCGAACACCTCGATTAGATTCCAGCCTGTAACTCACTCCCGGGTATCTGTTATTGTATATATAAACCCCCCGAACATCTCGATTAGATTCCAGCCTGTAACTCACTTCCGGGTATCTGTTATTCTATATATAAACCCCCGAACCCCTCGATTAGATTCCAGCGTGGAACTCACTCCTGGGTATCTGTTATTCTATATATAAACCCCCCGAACACCTCGATTAGATTCCAGCCTGTAAATCACTCCCGGGTATATGTTATTGTATATATAAATCCCCCGAACCCCTCGATTAGATTCCAGCCTGTAACTCACTCCCGGGGTATCTGTTATTCTACATATAAAACCCCCGAACCCTTCGATTAGATTCCAGCCTGTAACTCACTCCCGGGTATCTGTTATTCTATATATAAACCCCCTGAACCCCTCGATTAGATTCCAACCTGTAACTCACTCCCGGGTATCTGTTATTCTATATTTCAACCCCCCGAACCCCTCAATTAGATTCCAGCCTGTAACTCACTCCCGGGTATCTGTTATTGTATATATAAACCCCCCCGAACCCCTCGATTAGATTCCAGCCTGTAACTCACCCCCGGGGTATCTGTTATTCTATATATAAACCCCCCCGAACCCCTCGATTAGATTCCAGTCTGTAACTCACTCCCGGGTATCTGTTATTCTATATATAAACCCCCCGAACACCTCGATTAGATTCCAGCCTGTAACTCACTCCTGGGTATTCGTTATTGTATATATAAACCAACCGAACCCCTCGATTAGATTCCAGCCTGTAACTCACCCCCGGGGTATCTGTTATTCTATATATAAACCCCCCCGAACCCCTCGATTAGATTCCAGTCTGTAACTCACTCCCGGGTATCTGTTATTCTATATATAAACCCCCTGAACCCATCGATTAGATTCCAGCCTGTAACCCACTCCCGGGGTATCTGTTATTCTATATATAAACCCCCGAACACCTCGATTAGATTCCAGCCTGTAACTCACTCCTGGGTATCTGTTAGTCTATATATAAACCCCCTGAACCCCTCGATTAGATTCCAGCCTGTAACTCACTCCCGGGTATCCGTTAATCTATAAATAAACCCCCGAACACCTCGACTAGATTTCAGCCAGTAACTCACTCCGGGGTGTCTGTTATTCTATATATAAAACCCCCGAACCCCTCGATTAGGTCCCAGCCTGTAACTCACTCCCAGGTATCTGTTATTCTATATATAAATCCCCCGAATCCCTCGATTAGATTCCAGCCTGTAACTCACTCCCGGGTATCTGTTATTCTATCCATAAACCCCCTGAAATCCTCGGTTAGATCCCAGCCTGTAACTCACTCCCGGGTATGTGTTATTCTATATATAAAGCCTCCGAACCCCTTGATTAGAATCCAGCCTGTAACTCACTCCCGGGGTATCTGTTATTCTATATATAAACCCCCCGAACCCCTCGATTAGAATACAGCCTGGAACTCACTCCTGGATATCTGATATTCTATATATAAACCCCCTGAAACCCTCGGTTAGATTCCAGCCTGTAACTCACTCCCGGGTATCTGTTATTCTATATATAAACCCCCCGAACCGCTCGATTAGATTCCAGCCTGTAACTTACTCCCGGGTATCAGTTAGTCTATATATAAAGCCCCCGAACACCTCGATTAGATTCCAGCCTGTAACTCACTCCCCGGTATCTGTTATTCTATATATAAAACCCCCGAACCCCTCGATTAGGATCCAGCCTGTAACTCACTCCTGGGTATCTGTTATTTTATATATAAACCCCCCCGAACCCCTCGATTAGAATCCAGCCTGTAACTCACTCCCGGGTATCAGTTATTCTATATATAAACACCCGAACCCCTCGATTAGATCCCATCCTGTTACTCACGCCCCGGTATCTGTTATTCTATATACAAACACCCCGAACCCCTCGATTAGATTCCAGCCTGTAACTCACTCCCGGGTATCTGTTATTCTATATATAAACCCCCGAACCCCTCGATTAGATTCCAGCCTGTAACTCACTCCCGGGGTATCTGTTATTCTATATATAAACCCCCCGAACATCTCGATTAGATTCCAGCCTGTAACTCACTTCCGGGTATCTGTTATTCTATATATAAACCCCCGAACCCCTCGATTAGATTCCAGCGTGGAACTCACTCCTGGGTATCTGTTATTCTATATATAAACCCCCCGAACACCTCGATTAGATTCCAGCCTGTAAATCACTCCCGGGTATATGTTATTGTATATATAAACCCCCCGAACACCTCGATTAGATTCCAGCCTGTAACTCACTCCCGGGTATCTGTTATTGTATATATAAACCCCCCGAACATCTCGATTAGATTCCAGCCTGTAACTCACTTCCGGGTATCTGTTATTCTATATATAAACCCCCGAACCCCTCGATTAGATTCCAGCGTGGAACTCACTCCTGGGTATCTGTTATTCTATATATAAACCCCCCGAACACCTCGATTAGATTCCAGCCTGTAAATCACTCCCGGGTATATGTTATTGTATATATAAATCCCCCGAACCCCTCGACTAGATTCCAGCCTGTAACTCACTCCCGGGGTATCTGTTATTCTACATATAAAACCCCCGAACCCTTCGATTAGATTCCAGCCTGTAACTCACTCCCGGGTATCTGTTATTCTATATATAAACCCCCTGAACCCCTCGATTAGATTCCAACCTGTAACTCACTCCCGGGTATCTGTTATTCTATATTTCAACCCCCCGAACCCCTCAATTAGATTCCAGCCTGTAACTCACTCCCGGGTATCTGTTATTGTATATATAAACCCCCCGAACCCCTCGATTAGATTCCAGCCTGTAACTCACCCCCGGGGTATCTGTTATTCTATATATAAACCCCCCCGAACCCCTCGATTAGATTCCAGTCTGTAACTCACTCCCGGGTATCTGTTATTCTATATATAAACCCCCCGAACACCTCGATTAGATTCCAGCCTGTAACTCACTCCTGGGTATTCGTTATTGTATATATAAACCAACCGAACCCCTCGATTAGATTCCAGCCTGTAACTCACCCCCGGGGTATCTGTTATTCTATATATAAACCCCCCCGAACCCCTCGATTAGATTCCAGTCTGTAACTCACTCCCGGGTATCTGTTATTCTATATATAAACCCCCTGAACCCATCGATTAGATTCCAGCCTGTAACCCACTCCCGGGGTATCTGTTATTCTATATAAAAACCCCCGAACACCTCGATTAGATTCCAGCCTGTAACTCACTCCTGGGTATCTGTTAGTCTATATATAAACCCCCTGAACCCCTCGATTAGATTCCAGCCTGTAACTCACTCCCGGGTATCCGTTAATCTATAAATAAACCCCCGAACACCTCGACTAGATTTCAGCCAGTAACTCACTCCGGGGTGTCTGTTATTCTATATATAAAACCCCCGAACCCCTCGATTAGGTCCCAGCCTGTAACTCACTCCCAGGTATCTGTTATTCTATATATAAATCCCCCGAATCCCTCGATTAGATTCCAGCCTGTAACTCACTCCCGGGTATCTGTTATTCTATCCATAAACCCCCTGAAATCCTCGGTTAGATCCCAGCCTGTAACTCACTCCCGGGTATGTGTTATTCTATATATAAAGCCTCCGAACCCCTTGATTAGAATCCAGCCTGTAACTCACTCCCGGGGTATCTGTTATTCTATATATAAACCCCCCGAACCCCTCGATTAGAATACAGCCTGGAACTCACTCCTGGATATCTGATATTCTATATATAAACCCCCTGAAACCCTCGGTTAGATTCCAGCCTGTAACTCACTCCCGGGTATCTGTTATTCTATATATAAACCCCCCGAACCGCTCGATTAGATTCCAGCCTGTAACTTACTCCCGGGTATCAGTTAGTCTATATATAAAGCCCCCGAACACCTCGATTAGATTCCAGCCTGTAACTCACTCCCCGGTATCTGTTATTCTATATATAAAACCCCCGAACCCCTCGATTAGGATCCAGCCTGTAACTCACTCCTGGGTATCTGTTATTTTATATATAAACCCCCCCGAACCCCTCGATTAGAATCCAGCCTGTAACTCACTCCCGGGTATCAGTTATTCTATATATAAACACCCGAACCCCTCGATTAGATCCCATCCTGTTACTCACGCCCCGGTATCTGTTATTCTATATACAAACACCCCGAACCCCTCGATTAGATTCCAGCCTGTAACTCACTCCCGGGTATCTGTTATTCTATATATAAACCCCCGAACCCCTCGATTAGATTCCAGCCTGTAACTCACTCCCGGGGTATCTGTTATTCTATATATAAACCCCCCGAACCCCTCGATTAGATTCCAGCCTGTAACTCACTCCCGGGGTATCTGTTATTCTATATATAAACCCCCCGAACCCCTCGATTAGATCCCAGCCTGTAACTCACTCCCCGGTATCTGTTATTCTATATACAAACCCCCTGAACCCCTCGATTAGATTCCAGCCTGTAACTCACTCCCGGGGAAATGTTATTCTATATATAAACCCCCGAACACCTCGATTAGATTCCAGCCGATAACTCACTCCTGGGTATCTGTTATTCTATATATAAACCCCCCAAACCCCTCGATTAGATCCCAGCCTGTAACTCACCCCCGGGTATCTGTTATTGTATATATAAACCCTCCGAACCCCTCGATTAGATTCCAGCCTGTAACTCACTCCCGGGTATCTGTTATTCTATATATAAACCCCCCGAACCCCTCGATTAGATTCCAGCCTGTAACTCACTCCCGGGTATCTGTTATTGTATATATAAACCCCCCAAACATCTCGATTAGATTCCAGCCTGTAACTCACTCCCGGGTATCTGTTATTCTATATATAAACCCCCGAACCCCTCGATTAGATTCCAGCCTGTAACTCACTCCCGGGGTATCTGTTATTCTATATATAAACCCCCCGAACATCTCGATTAGATTCCAGCCTGTAACTCACTTCCGGGTATCTGTTATTCTATATATAAACCCCCGAACCCCTCGATTAGATTCCAGCGTGGAACTCACTCCTGGGTATCTGTTATTCTATATATAAACCCCCCGAACACCTCGATTAGATTCCAGCCTGTAAATCACTCCCGGGTATATGTTATTGTATATATAAACCCCCCGAACACCTCGATTAGATTCCAGCCTGTAACTCACTCCCGGGTATCTGTTATTGTATATATAAACCCCCCGAACATCTCGATTAGATTCCAGCCTGTAACTCACTTCCGGGTATCTGTTATTCTATATATAAACCCCCGAACCCCTCGATTAGATTCCAACCTGTAACTCACTCCCGGGTATCTGTTATTCTATATTTCAACCCCCCGAACCCCTCAATTAGATTCCAGCCTGTAACTCACTCCCGGGTATCTGTTATTGTATATATAAACCCCCCCGAACCCCTCGATTAGATTCCAGCCTGTAACTCACCCCCGGGGTATCTGTTATTCTATATATAAACCCCCCCGAACCCCTCGATTAGATTCCAGTCTGTAACTCACTCCCGGGTATCTGTTATTCTATATATAAACCCCCCGAACACCTCGATTAGATTCCAGCCTGTAACTCACTCCTGGGTATTCGTTATTGTATATATAAACCAACCGAACCCCTCGATTAGATTCCAGCCTGTAACTCACCCCCGGGGTATCTGTTATTCTATATATAAACCCCCCCGAACCCCTCGATTAGATTCCAGTCTGTAACTCACTCCCGGGTATCTGTTATTCTATATATAAACCCCCTGAACCCATCGATTAGATTCCAGCCTGTAACCCACTCCCGGGGTATCTGTTATTCTATATATAAACCCCCGAACACCTCGATTAGATTCCAGCCTGTAACTCACTCCTGGGTATCTGTTAGTCTATATATAAACCCCCTGAACCCCTCGATTAGATTCCAGCCTGTAACTCACTCCCGGGTATCCGTTAATCTATAAATAAACCCCCGAACACCTCGACTAGATTTCAGCCAGTAACTCACTCCGGGGTGTCTGTTATTCTATATATAAAACCCCCGAACCCCTCGATTAGGTCCCAGCCTGTAACTCACTCCCAGGTATCTGTTATTCTATATATAAATCCCCCGAATCCCTCGATTAGATTCCAGCCTGTAACTCACTCCCGGGTATCTGTTATTCTATCCATAAACCCCCTGAAATCCTCGGTTAGATCCCAGCCTGTAACTCACTCCCGGGTATGTGTTATTCTATATATAAAGCCTCCGAACCCCTTGATTAGAATCCAGCCTGTAACTCACTCCCGGGGTATCTGTTATTCTATATATAAACCCCCCGAACCCCTCGATTAGAATACAGCCTGGAACTCACTCCTGGATATCTGATATTCTATATATAAACCCCCTGAAACCCTCGGTTAGATTCCAGCCTGTAACTCACTCCCGGGTATCTGTTATTCTATATATAAACCCCCCGAACCGCTCGATTAGATTCCAGCCTGTAACTTACTCCCGGGTATCAGTTAGTCTATATATAAAGCCCCCGAACACCTCGATTAGATTCCAGCCTGTAACTCACTCCCCGGTATCTGTTATTCTATATATAAAACCCCCGAACCCCTCGATTAGGATCCAGCCTGTAACTCACTCCTGGGTATCTGTTATTTTATATATAAACCCCCCCGAACCCCTCGATTAGAATCCAGCCTGTAACTCACTCCCGGGTATCAGTTATTCTATATATAAACACCCGAACCCCTCGATTAGATCCCATCCTGTTACTCACGCCCCGGTATCTGTTATTCTATATACAAACACCCCGAACCCCTCGATTAGATTCCAGCCTGTAACTCACTCCCGGGTATCTGTTATTCTATATATAAACCCCCGAACCCCTCGATTAGATTCCAGCCTGTAACTCACTCCCGGGGTATCTGTTATTCTATATATAAACCCCCCGAACATCTCGATTAGATTCCAGCCTGTAACTCACTTCCGGGTATCTGTTATTCTATATATAAACCCCCGAACCCCTCGATTAGATTCCAGCGTGGAACTCACTCCTGGGTATCTGTTATTCTATATATAAACCCCCCGAACACCTCGATTAGATTCCAGCCTGTAAATCACTCCCGGGTATATGTTATTGTATATATAAACCCCCCGAACACCTCGATTAGATTCCAGCCTGTAACTCACTCCCGGGTATCTGTTATTGTATATATAAACCCCCCGAACATCTCGATTAGATTCCAGCCTGTAACTCACTTCCGGGTATCTGTTATTCTATATATAAACCCCCGAACCCCTCGATTAGATTCCAGCGTGGAACTCACTCCTGGGTATCTGTTATTCTATATATAAACCCCCCGAACACCTCGATTAGATTCCAGCCTGTAAATCACTCCCGGGTATATGTTATTGTATATATAAATCCCCCGAACCCCTCGACTAGATTCCAGCCTGTAACTCACTCCCGGGGTATCTGTTATTCTACATATAAAACCCCCGAACCCTTCGATTAGATTCCAGCCTGTAACTCACTCCCGGGTATCTGTTATTCTATATATAAACCCCCTGAACCCCTCGATTAGATTCCAACCTGTAACTCACTCCCGGGTATCTGTTATTCTATATTTCAACCCCCCGAACCCCTCAATTAGATTCCAGCCTGTAACTCACTCCCGGGTATCTGTTATTGTATATATAAACCCCCCGAACCCCTCGATTAGATTCCAGCCTGTAACTCACCCCCGGGGTATCTGTTATTCTATATATAAACCCCCCCGAACCCCTCGATTAGATTCCAGTCTGTAACTCACTCCCGGGTATCTGTTATTCTATATATAAACCCCCCGAACACCTCGATTAGATTCCAGCCTGTAACTCACTCCTGGGTATTCGTTATTGTATATATAAACCAACCGAACCCCTCGATTAGATTCCAGCCTGTAACTCACCCCCGGGGTATCTGTTATTCTATATATAAACCCCCCCGAACCCCTCGATTAGATTCCAGTCTGTAACTCACTCCCGGGTATCTGTTATTCTATATATAAACCCCCTGAACCCATCGATTAGATTCCAGCCTGTAACCCACTCCCGGGGTATCTGTTATTCTATATAAAAACCCCCGAACACCTCGATTAGATTCCAGCCTGTAACTCACTCCTGGGTATCTGTTAGTCTATATATAAACCCCCTGAACCCCTCGATTAGATTCCAGCCTGTAACTCACTCCCGGGTATCCGTTAATCTATAAATAAACCCCCGAACACCTCGACTAGATTTCAGCCAGTAACTCACTCCGGGGTGTCTGTTATTCTATATATAAAACCCCCGAACCCCTCGATTAGGTCCCAGCCTGTAACTCACTCCCAGGTATCTGTTATTCTATATATAAATCCCCCGAATCCCTCGATTAGATTCCAGCCTGTAACTCACTCCCGGGTATCTGTTATTCTATCCATAAACCCCCTGAAATCCTCGGTTAGATCCCAGCCTGTAACTCACTCCCGGGTATGTGTTATTCTATATATAAAGCCTCCGAACCCCTTGATTAGAATCCAGCCTGTAACTCACTCCCGGGGTATCTGTTATTCTATATATAAACCCCCCGAACCCCTCGATTAGAATACAGCCTGGAACTCACTCCTGGATATCTGATATTCTATATATAAACCCCCTGAAACCCTCGGTTAGATTCCAGCCTGTAACTCACTCCCGGGTATCTGTTATTCTATATATAAACCCCCCGAACCGCTCGATTAGATTCCAGCCTGTAACTTACTCCCGGGTATCAGTTAGTCTATATATAAAGCCCCCGAACACCTCGATTAGATTCCAGCCTGTAACTCACTCCCCGGTATCTGTTATTCTATATATAAAACCCCCGAACCCCTCGATTAGGATCCAGCCTGTAACTCACTCCTGGGTATCTGTTATTTTATATATAAACCCCCCCGAACCCCTCGATTAGAATCCAGCCTGTAACTCACTCCCGGGTATCAGTTATTCTATATATAAACACCCGAACCCCTCGATTAGATCCCATCCTGTTACTCACGCCCCGGTATCTGTTATTCTATATACAAACACCCCGAACCCCTCGATTAGATTCCAGCCTGTAACTCACTCCCGGGTATCTGTTATTCTATATATAAACCCCCGAACCCCTCGATTAGATTCCAGCCTGTAACTCACTCCCGGGGTATCTGTTATTCTATATATAAACCCCCCGAACCCCTCGATTAGATTCCAGCCTGTAACTCACTCCCGGGGTATCTGTTATTCTATATATAAACCCCCCGAACCCCTCGATTAGATCCCAGCCTGTAACTCACTCCCCGGTATCTGTTATTCTATATACAAACCCCCTGAACCCCTCGATTAGATTCCAGCCTGTAACTCACTCCCGGGGAAATGTTATTCTATATATAAACCCCCGAACACCTCGATTAGATTCCAGCCGATAACTCACTCCTGGGTATCTGTTATTCTATATATAAACCCCCCAAACCCCTCGATTAGATCCCAGCCTGTAACTCACCCCCGGGTATCTGTTATTGTATATATAAACCCTCCGAACCCCTCGATTAGATTCCAGCCTGTAACTCACTCCCGGGTATCTGTTATTCTATATATAAACCCCCCGAACCCCTCGATTAGATTCCAGCCTGTAACTCACTCCCGGGTATCTGTTATTGTATATATAAACCCCCCAAACATCTCGATTAGATTCCAGCCTGTAACTCACTCCCGGGGTATCTGTTATTGTATATATAAACCCCCCGAACACCTCGATTAGATTCCAGCCTGTAACCCACTCCCGGGGTATCTGTTATTCTATATATAAACCCCCCGAACACCTCGATTAGATTCCAGCCTGTAACTCACTCCAGGGTGTCTGTTATTCTATATAAACCCCACCGAACCCCTCGATTAGATTCCAGCCTGTAACTCACTCCCAGGTATCTGTTATTCCATGTATAAATCCGCCGAACCCCTCGATTAGATTCCAGCCTGTAACTCACTCCCAGGTATCTGTTATTCTATATATAAATCCCCCGAACCCCTCGATTAGATTCCAGCCTGTAACTCACTCCTGGGTATCTGTTATTCTATATATAAACCCCCCGAACCCCTCGATTAGATTCCAGCCTGTAACTCACTCCCGGGTATCCGTTAATCTATAAATAAACCCCCGAACACCTCGACTAGATTTCAGCCAGTAACTCACTCTGGGGTATCTGTTATTCTATATATAAAACCCCCGAACCCCTCGATTAGATTCCAGCCTGTAACTCACTCCCGGGTATCTGTTATTCTATCTATAAACCCACTGAAACCCTCGGTTAGATTCCAGCATGTAACTCACTCCCGGGTATCTGTTATTCTATATATAAACCCACCGAACCCCTCGATTAGCATCCAGTCTGTAACTCACTCCAGGGTGTCTGTTATTCTATATAAACCCCCCCGAACCCCTCGATAAGATTCCAGCCTGTAACTCACCCCCGGGTATCTGTTATTGTATATATAAACCCTCCGAACCCCTCGATTAGATTCCAGCCTGTAACTCACTCCCGGGTATCTGCTATTCTATATATAAACCCCCCGAACCCCTCGATTAGATTCCAGCCTGTAACTCACTCCCGGGTATCTGGTATTGTATATATAAACCCCCCAAACATCTCGATTAGATTCCAGCCTGTAACTCACTCCCGGGTATCTGTTATTGTATATATAAACCCCCCGAACACCTCGATTAGATTCTAGCCTGTAACTCACTCCCGGGTATCTGTTATTGTATATATAAACCCCCCGAACATCTCGATTAGATTCCAGCCTGTAACTCACTTCCGGGTATCTGTTATTCTATATATAATCCCCCCGAACCCCTCGATTAGATTCCAGCGTGGAACTCACTCCTGGGTATCTGTTATTCTATATATAAACCCCCCGAACACCTCGATTAGATTCCAGCCTGCAAATCACTCCCGGGTATATGTTATTGTATATATAAACCCCCCGAACCCCTCGACTAGATTCCAGCCTGTAACTCACTCCCGGGGTATCTGTTATTCTACATATAAAACCCCCGAACCCTTCGATTAGATTCCAGCCTGTAACTCACTCCCGGGTATCTGTTATTCTATATATAAACCCCCTGAACCCCTCGATTAGATTCCAACCTGCAACTCACTCCCGGGTATCTGTTATTCTATATTTCAACCCCCCGAACCCCTCAATTAGATTCCAGCCTGTAACTCACTCCCGGGTATCTGTTATTGTATATATAAACCCCCCGAACCCCTCGATTAGATTCCAGCCTGTAACTCACCCCCGGGGTATCTGTTATTCTATATATAAACCCCCCCGAACCCCTCGATTAGATTCCAGTCTAACTCACTCCCGGGTATCTGTTATTCTATATATAAACCCCCTGAACCCCTCGATTAGATTCCAGCCTGTAACTCACTCCCGGGTATCTGTTATTCTATATATAAACCCCCCGAACACCTCGATTAGATTCCAGCCTGTAACTCACTCCTGGGTATTCGTTATTGTATATATAAACCCCCCCGAACCCCTCGATTAGATTCCAGCCTGTAACTCACCCCCGGGGTATCTGTTATTCTATATATAAACCCCCCCGAACCCCTCGATTAGATTCCAGTCTGTAACTCACTCCCGGGTATCTGTTATTCTATATATAAACCCCCTGAACCCATCGATGAGATTCCAGCCTGTAACCCACTCCCGGGGTATCTGTTATTCTATATATAAACCCCCCGAACACCTCGATTAGATTCCAGCCTGTAACTCACTCCTGGGTATCTGTTAGTCTATATATAAACCCCCTGAACCCCTCGATTAGATTCCAGCCTGTAACTCACTCCCGGGTATCCGTTAATCTATAAATAAACCCCCGAACACCTCGACTAGATTTCAGCCAGTAACTCACTCCGGGGTGTCTGTTATTCTATATATAAAACCCCCGAACCCCTCGATTAGGTCCCAGCCTGTAACTCACTCCCAGGTATCTGTTATTCTATATATAAATCCCCCGAACCCCTCGATTAGATTCCAGCCTGTAACTCACTCCCGGGTATCTGTTATTCTATCGATAAACCCCCTGAAATCCTCGGTTAGATCCCAGCCTGTAACTCACTCCCGGGTATCTGTTATTCTATATCTAAACCCCCTGAAACCCTCGGTTAGATTCCAGCATGTAACTCACTCCCGGGTATGTGTTATTCTATATATAAAGCCTCCGAACCCCTTGATTAGAATCCAGCCTGTAACTCACTCCCGGGGTATCTGTTATTCTATATATAAACCCCCCGAACCCCTCGATTAGAATACAGCCTGGAACTCACTCCTGGATATCTGATATTCTATATATAAACCCCCTGAAACCCTCGGTTAGATTCCAGCCTGTAACTCACTCCCGGGTATCTGTTATTCTATATATAAACCCCCCGAACCGCTCGATTAGATTCCAGCCTGTAACTTACTCCCGGGTATCAGTTAGTCTATATATAAAGCCCCCGAACACCTCGATTAGATTCCAGCCTGTAACTCACTCCCCGGTATCTGTTATTCTATATATAAAACCCCCGAACCCCTCGATTAGGATCCAGCCTGTAACTCACTCCTGGGTATCTGTTATTTTATATATAAACCCCCCCGAACCCCTCGATTAGAATCCAGCCTGTAACTCACTCCCGGGTATCAGTTATTCTATATATAAACACCCGAACCCCTCGATTAGATCCCATCCTGTTACTCACGCCCCGGTATCTGTTATTCTATATACAAACACCCCGAACCCCTCGATTAGATTCCAGCCTGTAACTCACTCCCGGGTATCTGTTATTCTATATATAAACCCCCGAACCCCTCGATTAGATTCCAGCCTGTAACTCACTCCCGGGGTATCTGTTATTCTATATATAAACCCCCCGAACCCCTCGATTAGATTCCAGCCTGTAACTCACTCCCGGGGTATCTGTTATTCTATATATAAACCCCCCGAACCCCTCGATTAGATCCCAGCCTGTAACTCACTCCCCGGTATCTGTTATTCTATATACAAACCCCCTGAACCCCTCGATTAGATTCCAGCCTGTAACTCACTCCCGGGTATCTGTTATTCTATATATAAACCCCCCGAACCCCTCGATTAGATTCCAGCCTGTAACTCACTCCCGGGTATCTGTTATTCTGTATATAAACCCCCGAACCTCTCGATTAGATTCTAGCCTGTAACTCACTCCCGGGTATCTGGTATTCTATATATAAACCCCCTGAACCCCTCGGTTAGATCCCAGCCTGTAACTCACTCCCGGGTATCTGTTATTCTATATATAACCCCCTGAATTCCTCGATTAGAATCCAGCCTGTAACTCACTCCCGGGTATCTGTTATTCTATAAAAAAAACCCTGAACGCCTCGGTTAGATTCCAGCCTGTAACTCACTCCCGGGTATCTGTTATTCTATATATAAACCTCCTGAACCCCTCGATTAGAATCCAGCCTGTAACTCACTCCCGGGTATCTGTTGTTCTATATATAAACCCCCTGAACTCCTCGATTAGAATCCAGCCTGTAACTCACTCCCGGGTATCTGTTATTCTATATATAAACCCCCTGAACCCCTCGATTAGAATCCAGCCTGTAACTCACTCCCGGGTATCTGTTATTCCATATATAAACCCCCGTACCCCTCGATTAGATTCCAGCCTTTAACTCACTCCCGGGTATCTGTTATTCTATATATAAACCCCCCGAACCCCTCGATTAGATTCCAGCCTGTAACTCACTCCCGGGTATCTGTTATTCTGTATATAAACCCCCGAACCTCTCGATTAGATTCTAGCCTGTAACTCACTCCCGGGTATCTGGTATTCTATATATAAACCTCCTGAACCCCTCGGTTAGATCCCAGCCTGTAACTCACTCCCGGGTATCTGTTATTCTATATATAACCCCCTGAACTCCTCGATTAGAATCCAGCCTGTAACTCACTCCCGGGTATCTGTTATTCTATAAAAAAAACCCTGAACGCCTCGGTTAGATTCCAGCCTGTAACTCACTCCCGGGTATCTGTTATTCTATATATAAACCCCCTGAACCCCTCGATTAGAATCCAGCCTGTAACTCACTCCCGGGGTATTCGTTATTGTATATATAAACCCCCCGAACCCCTCGATTAGATTCCAGCCTGTAACTCACTCCCGGGTATCTGTTATGCCATATATAAACCCCCTGAACCCATCGATTAGATTCCAGCCTGTAACTCACTCCCGGGTATCTGTTATTCTATATATAAACCCCCCGAACCCCTCGATTAGATTCCAGCCTGTAACTCACTCCTGGGTGTCTGTTATTCTATATATAAACCCGCCAAACCCCTCGATTAGATTCCAGCCTGTAACTCACTCCCGGGTATCTGTTATTCTATATATAAACCCCCGTACCCCTCGATTAGATTCCAGCCTGTAACTCACTCCCGGGTATTTATTATTTTTTATATAAACCCCCGTACCCCTCGATTAGATCCCAGCCTTTAACTCACTCCCGGGTATCTATTATTCTATATATAAACCCCCGTACCCCTCGGTTAGACCCCAGCCTTTAACTCACTCCCGAGTATCTGTCATTCAAAGGGCCAAACTTAATCTGACGCTCGTATCTGCCTAGCCCGAAACTCATATATTTTTCTAGTTACTCTTTGATCTCCCTGTTTAATCTCTCCATACTCATCTTGTCCATGAGACCCACCTCCTGCTCCCTGACCCTATTCCCACTAAACTGCTGACCTCCCAACTTCCTTTTCTGGCTCCCATGTTAGCCGACATTGTTAACGGTTCTCTGTCCTCGGGTACTGCTCCCCTCTCCTTCATATCTGCCATCATCACCTCTCTCCTCAAAAAAAACAATCGTAGACCCCACTGAGCGTGCTAGATATCGCCGTATCTCCAACCGCCCTTTCCTCTCAAGTCCTTGAACGACATCCTTTGTGACTGTGACAAAGATAAACTAACCCTCCTCGTCCTTCTTGACCTGTGTGCAGCCTTTGACACAGTTGACCACTCCATCCTCCTCCAATGCCTCTCCACCATCATCCAGCGGGGAGGGACTGCACTCGCCTGGATCCATTCCTATCTATCTAATCGTAGCCAGAAAATCTCCTGCAATGGCTTCTCTTCCCACTCCCACTTCGTTACCTCTGGTGTCCCCCAAGGATCTATCCTTGGTCCCATCCTATTTCTCATCTACATGTTACCCCTTGGCGATATCATCCGAAAACATGGCGTTAGTTTCCACATGTCCGCTGACGACATCCAGCTCTACCTCTCCACCACTTCTCTCGACCCCTCCATGGCCTCTAAATTGTCAGACTGCTTTTCCGACATCCAGTACTGGATGAGCAGAAATGTTCTCCAATTAAATATTGAGAAGACCGAAGCCATTGTCTTTGGTCGCCGCCACAAACTGCGTTCCCTAGACACTGACTCCATCCCTCTCCCTAGCATCTATCTGAGGCTAAACCAAACTGTTCACAACCTCGGCGTCATATTTGACCCTGAAATGAGCTTCCAGCCACATATCCGCGTCATAACTAAAACCGTCTACTTCCACCTCCGTATCCTCGCCCGTCTGTGCCCCTGCCTCAGCTCATCTGTTGCTGAAACCCTCATTCCTGCCTTTGTTACCTCTACACTTGACTACTCCACATCACTCCTGGCTGGCCTCCCACATTCTACCCGACGTAAACTTGAAGTCATTCAATACTCAGCAGCCCGTGTCCTAACTCGCACCAAGCCACGATCACCCATCACCCACTGTGTTCGCTGACTACATTGGCTCCCGGTTAAACAACGCCTCGATTTCAAAATTCTCCTCCTTGTTTCACTCCATGACCTCGCCCCTCCCTATCTCTGTAATCTCATTCAGCCTCACAATCCCACAAGATGTCTGCGCTCCTCTAATTCTGCCCTCTTGAACATCCCGCATTATAACTGCTCCACCATCAGTGGCCGTGCCTTCAGCTGCCTGGGCCCCAAGCTCTGGAACTCCCTCCCTAAACCTCCCTGTCTCTCTACCTCGCTTTCCTCCTTTAAGACGCTCCTTTAAACCTATCTCTTTGACCAAGCTTTTGGTCATCTGCCTTAAAATCATCTGTGGCTCGGTGTCACATTGATCTGTTTGTCTGGAGCACTGTTGTGAAGCACCTTGGGAGGTTTTACTACATTAAAGGTACGATATAAATAAACATTATTATTATTTATTATTACTCTATATATAAACCTGCCCGACCCCTCGATTAGATTCCAGCCTGTAACTCACTCCCGGGGTATCTGTTATTCTATATATAAACCCCCTGAACCCCTCGATTAGATCCCAGCCTGTAACTCACTCCCGGGTATCTGTTATTCCATATATAAACCCCCTGAACACCTTGATTAGATTCCTGTCTGCAACTTACTCCCAGGTATCTGCTATTCTATACATAAACTCCCCTAAACCTGTCAATTAGATTCCAGCCTGTAACTCACTCCTGGGATTCTGTTATTGCATATATAAACCCCCTGAATCCTTCGATTAGATTCCACCCTGTAATTCATTCCTGAGTATCCGTTATTCTATATAAATCCCCCTGAACACCTTGATTAGATTCCTGTCTGTAACTTACTTCCAGGTATCTGCTATGCTACATGTAACTCCCTGAATACATCGATTAGATTCCAGCCCGTAACTCACTCCCGGGTATCTGTTATTTTATATATAATCCCCCCCAAACCACTCAATTAGATTCCAGCCTGTAACTCACTCCCGGGTATCTGTTATTCGAAATATAAACCCCCCGAACCCCTCGATTAGATTCCAGCCTGCAACTCACTCCCGGGTATCTGTTATTCTATATATAAACACCCGAACACCTCGATTAGATTCCAGCCTGTAACTCACTACCGGGTATCTGTGATTCTATATATAAACACCCGAACACCTCAATTAGATTCCAGCCTGCAACTCACTCCCAGGTATCTGTTATTCTATATATAAACCCCCCGAACCCCTCGATTAGATTCCAGCCTGTAACTCACTCCAGGGTATCTGTTATTCGATATATAAATCCGCCGAACCCCTCGATTAGATTCCAGCCTGTAACTCACTCCTGGTTATCTGTTATTCTATATATAAACCGCCCGAACCCCTCGATTCGATTCCAGCCTGTAACTCACTCCCGGGTATCTGTTATTCTTTATATAAATCCCCCGAACCCCTCGATTAGATTCCAGCCTGTAACTCACTCCTGGGTATCTGTTATTCTATATATAAACCCCCCCCGAACCCCTCGAATAGATTCCAGCCTGTAACTCACTCCCAGGTATCTGCTATTCTATATATAAACCCCCTGAACCCCTCGATTAGAATCCAGCCTGTAACTCACTCCCGGGTATCTGTTATTCTATATACAAACCCCCCGAACCCCTCGATTAGAATCCAGCCTGTAACTCACTCCCGTGTATCTGTTATTCTATATACAAACCCCCCGAACCCCTCGATTAGAATCCAGCCTGTAACTCACTCCCGGGTATCTGTTATTCTATATACCAACACCTGAACCCCTCGATTAGATCCCAGCCTGTAACTCACTCCCGGTTATCTGTTATTCTATATATAAACCCCCCGAAACCCTCGATTAGATTCCAGCCTGTAACTCACTCGTGGGTATCTGTTATTCCATATACAAACCCCCCGAACCCCTCGATTAGATTCCAGCCTGTAACTCACTCCCGGGTATCTGTTATTCGATATATAAACACCCGAACCCCTCGATTAGATCCCAGCCTGTAACTCACTCACGGGTACCTGTTATTCTATATATAAACACCCGAACACCTCGATTAGATTCCAGCCTGTAACTCACTCCTGGGTATCTGTTATTCTACATATAAATCCGCCGAGCCCCTCGATTAGATTCCAGCCTGTAACTCACTCCTGGGTATCTGTTATTCTATATATAAACCCCCCGAACCCCTCGATTAGATTCCAGCCTGTAACTCACTCCCGGGTATCTGTTATTCTATATATAAATCCCCCGAACCCCTCGATTAGATTCCAGCCTGTAACTCACTCCTGGGTATCTGTTATTCTATATATAAACCCCCCCTGAACCCCTCGAATAGATTCCAGCCTGTAACTCACTCCCGGGTATCTGTTATTCTATATATAAACCCCCTGAACCCCTCGATTAGAATCCAGCCTGTAACTCACTCCCGGGTATCTGTTATTCTATATACAAACCCCCCGAACCCCTCGATTAGAATCCAGCCTGTAACTCACTCCCGGTTATCTGTTATTCTATATATAAACACCCGAACCCCTCGATTAGATCCCAGCCTGTAACTCACTCCCCGGTATCTGTTATTCTATATACAAAGCCCCTGAACCCCTCGGATCGATTCTTGCCTGTAACTCACTCCCGGATATCTGTTATTCTATATATAAACCCCCCGAACCTCTCGATTAGATTCCAGCCTGTAACTCACTCCCGGGTATCTGTTATTCTATATATAGAACCCCTCGGTTAGATCCCAGCCTGTAACTCACTCCCGGGTATCTGTTATTCTATATATAACCCCCTGAACTCCTCGATTAGAATCCAGCCTGTAACTCACTCCCGGGTATCTGTTATTCTATATATAAACCCCCTGAACCCCTCGGTTAGATTCCAGCCTGTAACTCACTCCCGGGTATCTGTTATTCTGTATATAAACCCCCTGAACTCCTCGATTAGAATCGAGCCTGTAACTCACTCCCGGGTATCTGTTATTCTATATATAAACCCCCTGAACCCCTCGATTAGAATCCAGCCTGTAACTCACTCCCGGGTATCTGTTATTCTATATATAAACCCCCTGAACTCCTCGATTAGAATCCAGCCTGTAACTCACTCCCGGGTATCTGTTATTCTATATATAAACCCCCGTACTCCTCGGTTAGATTCCAGCCTTTAACTCACTCCCGAGTATCTGTTATTCTGTATATAAAGCCCCGTACCCCTCGATTAGATTCCAGCCTGTAACTCACTCCTGGGAATCTGTTATTGCATATATAAACCCCCTGAATCCTTCGATTAGATTCCACCCTGTAACTCACTCCCGAGGTATCTGTTATTCTACATATATCCCCTTGAACCCATCGATTAGATTCCAGCCTGTAACTCATTCCTCAGTATCCGTTATTCTATATAAATCCCCCTGAACACCTTGATTAGATTCATGTCTGTAACTTACTTCCAGGTATCTGCTATGCTATATGTAACTCCCTGAATCCATCGATTAGATTCCAGCCTGTAACTCACTCCCGGCTATCCGTTATTCTGTATATAAGCCACCTGAACACCTCGATTAGATCCCAGCCTGTCACTCACTCCCGGGTATCTGTTATTCCAGATATAAACCCACCCGAACCCCTCAATTAAATTACAGCCTGTAACTCACTCCTGGGTAGACGTTATTCTATGTATAAACAACCCGAACCCCTCGATTAACTTCCAGCCCGTAACTCACTCCCGGGTATCTGTTATTCTATATATAAACCCCCCGAACCACTCAATTAGATTCCAGCCTGTAACTCACACCCGGGTATCTGTTATTTTATATATAAACCCCCCCAAACCACTCAATTAGATTCCAGCCTGTAACTCACTCCCGGGTATCTGTTATTCTATATATAAACCTCCCGAACCCCTCGATTAGATTCCAGCCTGTAACTCACTCCCGGGTATCTGTTATTCTATATATAAACCCCCTGAACTCCTCGATTAGAATCCAGCCTGTAACTCACTCCCGGGTATCTGTTATTCTATATATAAACCCCCGTACCCCTCGGTTAGATTCCAGCCTGTAACTCACTCCCGGGGTATCTGTTATTCTATATATAAACCCCCCGTACCCCTCGATTAGATTCCAGCCTGTAACTCACTCCCGGGTGTCTGTTATTCTATATATAAACCCCCTGAACCCCTCGATTAGATTCCAGCCTGTAACTCACTCCTGGGTATCTGTTATTCTATATATAAACCCCCGTACCCCTCGATTAGATTCCAGCCTGTAACTCACTCCCGGGTATTTATTATTCTATATATAAACACCCGTACCCCTCGATTAGATTCCAGTCTGTAACTCACTCCCGGGTATCTGTTATTCTATATATAAATCCCCGTACCCCTCGATTAGATTCCAGCCTGTAACTCGCTCCTGGGTATCTGTTATTCTATATATAAACCCCCGTACCCCTCGGTTAGATCCCAGCCTTTAACTCACTCCCGGGTATCTGTTATTCAAAGGGCCAAACTTAATCTGACGCTCGTACCTGCCTAGCCCGAAACTCATATCTTTTTCTAGTTACTCTTTGATCTCCCTTCTTAATCTCTCCATACTCATCTTGTCCATGAGACCCACCTCCTGCTCCCTGACCCTATTCCCACTAAACTGCTGACCTCCCAACTTCCTTTTCTGGCTCCCATGTTAGCCGACATTGTTAACGGTTCTCTGTCCTCGGGTACTGCTCCCCTCTCCTTCATATCTGCCATCATCACCTCTCTCCTCAAAAAAAACAATCGTAGACCCCACTGAGCGTGCTCGCTATCGCCCTATCTCCAACCTCCCTTTCCTCTCAAGTCCTTGAACGACATCCTTTGTGACTGTGACAAAGATAAACTAACCCTCCTCGTCCTTCTTGACCTGTGTGCAGCCTTTGACACAGTTGACCACTCCATCCTCCTCCAATGCCGCTCCACCATCATCCAGCGGGGAGGGACTGCACTCGCCTGGATCCATTCCTATCTATCTAATCATAGCCAGAAAATCTTCTGCAATGGCTTCTCTTCCCACTCCCACTTCGTTACCTCTGGTGCCCCCAAGGATCTATCCTTGGTCCCATCCTATTTCTCATCTACATGTTACCCCTTGGCGATATCATCCGAAAACATGGCGTTAGTTTCCACATGTCCGCTGACGACATCCAGCTCTACCTCTCCACCACTTCTCTCGACCCCTCCATGGCCTCTAAATTGTCAGACTGCTTTTCCGACATCCAGTACTGGATGAGCAGAAATGTTCTCCAATTAAATATTGAGAAGACCGAAGCCATTGTCTTTGGTCCCCGCCACAAACTGCGTTCCCTAGACACTGACTCCATCTCTCTCCCTAGCATCTATCTGAGGCTAAACCAAACTGTTCACAACCTAGGTGTCATATTTGACCCTGAAATGAGCTTCCAGCCACATATCCGCGGCATAACTAAAACCGTCTACTTCCACCTCCGTATCCTCGCCCGTCTGTGCCCCTGCCTCAGCTCATTTGTTGCTGAAACCCTCATTCCTGCCTTTGTTACCTCTACACTTGACTACTCCACATCACTCCTGGCTGGCCTCCCACATTCTACCCGACGTAAACTTGAAGTCATTCAATACTTAGCAGCCCGTGTCCTAACTCGCACCAAGCCACGATCACCCATCACCCACTGTGTTCGCTAACTACATTGGCTCCCGATTAAACAACGCCTCGATTTCAAAATTCTCCTCCTTGTTTCACTCCATGATCTCGCCCCTCCCTATCTCTGTAATCTCATTCAGCCTCACAATCCCACAAGATGTCTGCGCTCCTCTAATTCTGCCCTCTTGAACATCCCGCATTATAACTGCTCCACCATCAGTGGCCGTGCCTTCAGCTGCCTGGGCCCCAAGCTCTGGAACTCCCTCCCTAAACCTCCCTGTCTCTCTACCTCGCTTTCCTCCTTTAAGACGCTCCTTTAAACCTATCTCTTTGACCAAGCTTTTGGTCATCTGCCTTAAAATCATCTGTGGCTCGGTGTCACATTGATCTGTTTGTCTGGAGCACTGTTGTGAAGCACCTTGGGAGGTTTTACTACATTAAAGGTACGATATAAATAAACATTATTATTATTTATTATTACTCTATATATAAACCTGCCCGACCCCTCGATTAGATTCCAGCCTGTAACTCACTCCCGAGGTATCTGTTATTCTACATATATCCCCTTGAACCCATCGATTAGATTCCAGCCTGTAACTCACTCCCGGATATCTGTTATTCTATATATAAACCCCCCGAACCCTTGATTAGATTCCAGCCTGTAACTCACTCCCGGGTATCTGTTATTCTATATATAAACACCCGAACACCTCGATTAGATTTCAGCCTGTAACTCACTTCCGGGTATCTGTTATTCTATATATAAACCCCCCGAACACCTCGGTTAGATTCCAGCCTGTAACTCACTCCCGGGTATCTGTTATTCTATATATAAACCCCCTGAACCCCTCGATTAGATTCCAGCCTGTAACTCACTCCCGGTATCTGTTATTCTATATATAAACCCCCTGAACCCCTCGATTAGATTCCAGCCTGTAACTCACTCCCGGGGTATCTGTTATTCTATATATAAACCCCCCGTACCCCTCGATTAGATTCCAGCCTGTAACTCACTCCCGGGCATCTGTTATTCTATATATAAACCCCCTGAACCCCTCGATTAGATTCCAGCCTGTAACTCAGTCCCCGGTATCTGTTATTCCATATATAAACCCCCCGAACCCCTCGATTAGATTCCAGCCTGTAACTCACTCCCGGGGTATATGTTATTCTATATACAAAACCCCCCGTACCCCTCAAATTAGATTCCAGCCTGCAACTCACTCCCGGGTGTCTGTTATTCTATATATAAACCCCCTGAACCCCTCGATTAGATTCCAGCCTGTAACTCACTCCCGCGTATCTGTTATTCTATATATAAACCCCCTGAACCCCTCGATTAGATTCCAGCCTGGAACTCACTCCCGGGTATCTGTTATTCTATATATAAAGCCCCCGAACCTCTCGATTAGTTTCCAGCCTGTAACACATTCCCAAGGTATCTGTTATTCTACATATAACCCCCTGAACATCTTGATTAGATTCCTGTCTGTAACTTACTCCCAGGTATCTGCTATCCTATACATAAACTCCCCTGAACCTGTCGATTAGATTCCAGCCTGTAACTCACTACTGGGAATCTGTTATTGCATATATAAACCCCCTGAATCCTTTGATTAGATTCCACCCTGTAACTCACTCCCGAGGTATCTGTTATTCTACATATATCCCCTTGAACCCATCGATTAGATTCCAGCCTGTAACTCACTCCTGAGTATCCGTTATTCTATATAAATCCCCCTGAACACCTTGATTAGATTCCTGTCTGTAACTTACTTCCAGGTATCTGCTATGCTATATGTAACTCCCTGAATCCATCGATTAGATTCCAGCCTGTAACTCACTCCCGGCTATCCGTTATTCTGTATATAAGCCACCTGAACACCTCGATTAGATCCCAGCCTGTCACTCACTCCCGGGTATCTGTTATTCCAGATATAAACCCACCTGAACCCCTCAATTAAATTCCAGCCTGTAACTCACTCCTGGGTAGACGTTATTCTATGTATAAACAACCCGAACCCCTCGATTAGCTTCAAGCCCGTAACTCACTCCCGGGTATCTGTTATTCTAAATATAAACCCCCCGAACCACTCAATTAGATTCCAGCCTGTAACTCACACCCGGGTATCCGTTATTTTATATATAAAGCCCCCCAAACCACTCAATTAGTTTCCAGCCTGTAACTCACTCCCGGGTATCTGTTATTCTATATATAAACCCGCCCGACCCCTCGATTCGATTCCAGCCTGTAACTCACTCCTGGGTATCTGTTATTCTATATATAAACCCGCCCGACCCCTCGATTAGATTCCAGCCTGTAACTCACTCCCGGGTATCTGTTATTCTATATATAAACCCGCCCGACCCCTCGATTAGATTCCAGCCTGTAACTCACTCCCGGGTATCTGTTATTCTATATATAAACCCCCCGAACACCTTGATTAGATTCCAGCCTGCAACTCACTCCCGGGTATCTGTTATTCTATATATAAACCCCCTGAACTCCTCGATTAGATTCCAGCCTGTAACTCACTCCCGGGTATCTGTTATTCTATATATAAACCCCCCGAACCCCTCGATTAGATTCCAGCCTGTAACTCACTCCCGAGTATCTGTTATTCAATATATAAACGCCCTGAACCCCTCGATTAGATTCCAGCCTGGAACTCACTCCCGGGTATCTGTTATTCTATATATAAAGCCCCCGAACCTCTCGATTAGTTTCCAGCCTGTAACTCATTCCCGGGTATCTGTTATTCTACATATAACCCCCTGAACACCTTGATTAGATTCCTGTCTGTAACTTACTCCCAGGTATCTGCTATCCTATACATAAACTCCCCTGAACCTGTCGATTAGATTCCAGCCTGTAACTCACTCCTGGGAATCTGTTATGACATATATAAACCCCCTGAATCCTTTGATTAGATTCCACCCTGTAACTCACTCCCGAGGTATCTGTTATT
Source organism: Pristiophorus japonicus (assembly GCF_044704955.1). Lineage (NCBI taxonomy): Eukaryota > Metazoa > Chordata > Chondrichthyes > Pristiophoridae > Pristiophorus > Pristiophorus japonicus. The sequence goes on from NC_092002.1 coordinate 26,753,422, forward strand.
CTACATATATCCCCTTGAACCCCTCGATTAGATTCCAGCCTGGAACTCACTCCCGGGTATCTGTTATTCTATATATAAAGCCTCCGAACCTCTCGATTAGTTTCCAGCCTGTAACTCATTCCCGAGGTATCTGTTATTCTACATATAACCCCCTGAACACCTTGATTAGATTCCTGTCTGTAACTTACTCCCAGGTATCTGCTATCCTATACATAAACTCCCCTGAACCTGTCGATTAGATTCCAGCCTGTAACTCACTACTGGGAATCTGTTATTGCATATATAAACCCCCTGAATCCTTTGATTAGATTCCACCCTGTAACTCACTCCCGAGGTATCTGTTATTCTACATATATCCCCTTGAACCCATCGATTAGATTCCAGCCTGTAACTCACTCCTGAGTATCCGTTATTCTATATAAATCCCCCTGAACACCTTGATTAGATTCCTGTCTGTAACTTACTTCCAGGTATCTGCTATGCTATATGTAACTCCCTGAATCCATCAATTAGATTCCAGCCTGTAACTCACTCCCGGCTATCCGTTATTCTGTATATAAGCCACCTGAACACCTCGATTAGATCCCAGCCTGTCACTCACTCCCGGGTATCTGTTATTCCAGATATAAACCCACCCGAACCCCTCAATTAAATTCCAGCCTGTAACTCACTCCTGGGTAGACGTTATTCTATGTATAAACAACCCGAACCCCTCGATTAGCTTCAAGCCCGTAACTCACTCCCGGGTATCTGTTATTCTAAATATAAACTCCCCGAACCACTCAATTAGATTCCAGCCTGTAACTCACACCCGGGTATCCGTTATTTTATATATAAAGCCCCCCAAACCACTCAATTAGATTCCAGCCTGTAACTCACTCCCGGGTATCTGTTATTCTATATATAAACCCGCCCGACCCCTCGATTCGATTCCAGCCTGTAACTCACTCCTGGGTATCTGTTATTCTATATATAAACCCGCCCGACCCCTCGATTAGATTCCAGCCTGTAACTCACTCCCGGGTATCTGTTATTCTATATATAAACCCCCCGAACACCTTGATTAGATTCCAGCCTGTAACTCACTCCCGGGTATCTGTTATTCTATATATAAACCCCCTGAACTCCTCGATTAGATTCCAGCCTGTAACTCACTCCCGGGTATCTGTTATTCTATATATAAACCCCCCGAACCCCTCGATTAGATTCCAGCCTGTAACTCACTCCCGAGTATCTGTTATTCAATATATAAACGCCCTGAACCCCTCGATTAGATTCCAGCCTGGAACTCACTCCCGCGTATCTGTTATTCTATATATAAAGCCCCCGAACCTCTCGATTAGTTTCCAGCCTGTAACTCATTCCCGGGTATCTGTTATTCTACATATAACCCCCTGAACACCTTGATTAGATTCCTGTCTGTAACTTACTCCCAGGTATCTGCTATCCTATACATAAACTCCCCTGAACCTGTCGATTAGATTCCAGCCTGTAACTCACTCCTGGGAATCTGTTATGACATATATAAACCCCCTGAATCCTTTGATTAGATTCCACCCTGTAACTCACTCCCGAGGTATCTGTTATTCTACATATATCCCCTTGAACCCCTCGATTAGATTCCAGCCTGGAACTCACTCCCGGGTATCTGTTATTCTATATATAAAGCCCCCGAACCTCTCGATTAGTTTCCAGCCTGTAACTCATTCCCGAGGTATCTGTTATTCTACATATAACCCCCTGAACACCTTGATTAGATTCCTGTCTGTAACTTACTCCCAGGTATCTGCTATCCTATACATAAACTCCCCTGAACCTGTCGATTAGATTCCAGCCTGTAACTCACTACTGGGAATCTGTTATTGCATATATAAACCCCCTGAATCCTTTGATTAGATTCCACCCTGTAACTCACTCCCGAGGTATCTGTTATTCTACATATATCCCCTTGAACCCATCGATTAGATTCCAGCCTGTAACTCACTCCTGAGTATCCGTTATTCTATATAAATCCCCCTGAACACCTTGATTAGATTCCTGTCTGTAACTTACTTCCAGGTATCTGCTATGCTATATGTAACTCCCTGAATCCATCAATTAGATTCCAGCCTGTAACTCACTCCCGGCTATCCGTTATTCTGTATATAAGCCACCTGAACACCTCGATTAGATCCCAGCCTGTCACTCACTCCCGGGTATCTGTTATTCCAGATATAAACCCACCCGAACCCCTCAATTAAATTCCAGCCTGTAACTCACTCCTGGGTAGACGTTATTCTATGTATAAACAACCCGAACCCCTCGATTAGCTTCAAGCCCGTAACTCACTCCCGGGTATCTGTTATTCTAAATATAAACTCCCCGAACCACTCAATTAGATTCCAGCCTGTAACTCACACCCGGGTATCCGTTATTTTATATATAAAGCCCCCCAAACCACTCAATTAGATTCCAGCCTGTAACTCACTCCCGGGTATCTGTTATTCTATATATAAACCCGCCCGACCCCTCGATTCGATTCCAGCCTGTAACTCACTCCTGGGTATCTGTTATTCTATATATAAACCCGCCCGACCCCTCGATTAGATTCCAGCCTGTAACTCACTCCCGGGTATCTGTTATTCTATATATAAACCCCCCGAACACCTTGATTAGATTCCAGCCTGTAACTCACTCCCGGGTATCTGTTATTCTATATATAAACCCCCTGAACTCCTCGATTAGATTCCAGCCTGTAACTCACTCCCGGGTATCTGTTATTCTATATATAAACCCCCCGAACCCCTCGATTAGATTCCAGCCTGTAACTCACTCCCGAGTATCTGTTATTCAATATATAAACGCCCTGAACCCCTCGATTAGATTCCAGCCTGGAACTCACTCCCGCGTATCTGTTATTCTATATATAAAGCCCCCGAACCTCTCGATTAGTTTCCAGCCTGTAACTCATTCCCGGGTATCTGTTATTCTACATATAACCCCCTGAACACCTTGATTAGATTCCTGTCTGTAACTTACTCCCAGGTATCTGCTATCCTATACATAAACTCCCCTGAACCTGTCGATTAGATTCCAGCCTGTAACTCACTCCTGGGAATCTGTTATGACATATATAAACCCCCTGAATCCTTTGATTAGATTCCACCCTGTAACTCACTCCCGAGGTATCTGTTATTCTACATATATCCCCTTGAACCCATCGATTAGATTCCAGCCTGTAACTCACTCCCGGATATCTGTTATTCTATATATAAACCCCCCCGAACCTCTCGATTAGATTCCAGCCTGTAACTCACTCCTGAGTATCCGTTATTCTATATAAATCCCTATGAACACCTTGATTAGATCCCTGTCTGTAACTTCCTTCCAGGTATCTGCTATTCTATATGTACCTCCCTGAATCCATCGATTAGATTCCAGCCTGTAACTCACCCCCAGATATGTGTTATTATATATATATAACCCCCTGAACCTCTCGATTAGCTTCCAGCCTGCAACTCACTCCCGGGTATCTGTTATTCTATATATAAACCCCCCGAACCCCACGATTAGCTTGCAGCCTGTTACCCACTCCCGGGGTATCTGTTATTCTATATACCAGCTCCACGAACGCCTCGATTAGATTGCAGCCTGTAACTCACTCCCGGGTATCCGTTAATGTATATATAAACCCCCGAACCCCTCGATTAGATTGCAGCCTGTAACTCACTCCCGGGTATCCGTTAATCTATATGTAAACCCCCGAACCCATCGATTAGACTCCAGTCTGTAACTCACTCCAAGGTATCTGTTGTTCCATATATAAACTCCCCCAAACCTCTCAATTAGATTCCAGCCTGTAACCCACTCCCGGGTATGTGTTGTTCTATATTGAATTCAACCTGTAACTCACTCCCGGGTGTCCATTAATCAATATTTAAACCCCCCCCGAACCCCTCAATTAGCTTGCAGCCTGTAACTCACCCCCAGGAATCTGCTTTCTATAGATAAAGCCCCGAACCACTCGATTAAATTCCAGCCTGTAACATAAGAACATAAGAATTAGGAACAGGAGTAGGCCATCTAGCCCCTCGAGCCTGCCATTCAACAAGATTCAACAAGATCATGGCTGATCTGGCCGTGGACTCAGCTCCACTTACCCGCCCCCTCCCCGTAACCCTTAATTCCTTTATTGGTTAAAAATCTATCTATCTGTGATTTGAATACATTCAATGAGCTAGCCTCAACTGCTTCCTTGGGCAGAGAATTCCACAGATTCACAACCCTCTGGGAGAAGAAATTCCTTCTCAACTCGGTTTTAAATTGGCTCCCCCGTATTTTGAGGCTGTGCCCCCTAGTTCTAGTCTCCCCGACCAGTGGAAACAACCTCTCTGCCTCTATCCTGTCTATCCCTTTCATTATTTTAAATGTTTCTATAAGATCACCCCTCATCCTTTTAAATTCCAACGAGTAAAGACCCAGTCTACTCAATCTATCATCATAAGGTAATCCCCTCATCTCCGGAATCAGCCTAGTGAATCGTCTCTGTCCCCACTCCAAAGCTAATATATCCTTCCTTAAGTAAGGTGACTAAAACTGCACGCAGTACTCCAGGTGCGGCCTCACCAATACCCTATACAGTTGCAGCAGGACCTCCCTGCTTTTGTACTCCATCCCTCTCGCAATGAAGGCCAACATTCCATTCGCCTTCCTGATTACCTGCTGCACCTGCAAACTAACTTTTTCAGATTCATGCACAAGGACCCCCAGGTCCCTTTGCACCTCAGCATGTTGTAATTTCTCCCCATTCAAATAATATTCCCTTTTACTGTTTTTTTTCCCAAGGTGGATGACCTCACACTTTCCGACATTGTATTCCATCTGCCAAACCTTAGCCCATTCGCTTAACCTATCTAAATCTCTTTGCAGCCTCTCTGAGTCCTCTACACAACCCGCTTTCCCACTAATCTTTGTGTCATCTGTAAACCCCCCGAACCCCTCGATTAGATCCCAGCCTGTAACTCACTCCCGTGTATCTGTTATTCTATATATAAACCCCCTGAACCCCTCGATTAAATCCCAGCCTGTAACTCACTCCCGGGTATCTGTTATTCTATATATAAACCCCCTGAACCCCTCGATTAGATTCCAGCCTGTAACTCACTCCCGGGGTATCTGTTATTCTATATATAAACCCTCCAAACCCCTCGATTAGATTCCAGCCTGTAACTCACTCCCGGGTATCTGTTATTCTATATATAAACCCCCCGAACCCCTCGATTAGATTCCAGCCTGTAACTCACTCCCGGGTGTCTGTTATTGTATATATAAACCCCCCGAACCCCTCGATTAGATTCCAGCCTGTAACTCACTCCCGGGTATCTGTTATTCTATATATAAACACCTGAACACCTTGATTAGATTCCAGCCTGTAACTCACTCCCGCGTATGTGTTATTCTATATATACACCCCCTGAACCCCTCGATTAGAATCCAGCCTGTAACTCACCCCCGGGTATCTGTTATTCTATATATAAACCCCCTGAACCCCTCGATTAGATTCCAGCATGTAACTCACTCCCCGGTATCTGTTATTCTATACATAATCCCCCCGAACCCCTCGATTAGATTCCAGCCTGTAACTCACTCCCGAGCATCTGTTATTCTATATATAAACCCCCTGAACCCCTCGATTAGATTCCAGCCTGTAACTCACTCCCGAGTATCTGTTATTCTATATATAAACCCCCTGTACCCCTCGATTAGATTCCAGCCTGTAACTCACTCCCGGGTGTCTGTTATTCTATATATAAACCCCCTGAACCCCTCGATTAGATTCCAGCCTGTAACTCACTCCCGGGTATCTGTTATTCTATATATAAAGCCCCCGAACCTCTCGATTAGATTCCAGCCTGTAACTCACCCCCGGGGTATCTGTTATTCTATATATAAACCCACCGAACCCCTCGATTAGATTCCAGCCTGTAACTCACTCCCGGGTATCTGTTATTCTATATATAAACCCCCTGAACCCCTCGATTAGATTCCAGCCTGTAACTCACCCCCGGGTATTTGTTATTCTATATATAAACCCCCCGAGCCCCTCGATTAAATTCCAGCCTGTAACTCACCCCGGGTATCTGTTATTCTATATATAAACCCCCCGAACCCCTCGATTAGGTCCCAGCCTGTAACTCACTCCCGGGTATCTGTTATTCTATATATAAACCCCCCGAACCCCTCGATTAGGTCCCAGCCTGTAACTCACTCCCGGGTATCTGTTATTCTATATACAAACCCCCCGAACCCCTAGATTAGGTCCTAGCCTGTAACTCACTCCCGGGTATTTGTTATTCTATATATAAACCCCCCGTACTCCTCGATTAGGTCCCAGCCTGTAACTCACTCCCGGGGTATCTGTTATTCTAAATATAAACCCCCTGAACCCCTCGATTAGGTCCCAGCCTGTAACTCACTCCCGGGGTATCTGTTATTGTATATATAAACCCCCCCGTACTCCTCGATTAGATTCCAGCCTGTAACTCACCCACGGGGTATCTGTTATTCTATATATAAACCCACCGAACCCCTCGATTAGATTCCAGCCTGTAACTCACCACCGGGTATCTGTTATTCTATATATAAACCCCCCCGAACTCCTCGATAAGATTCCAGCCTGTAACTCACCCCCGGGGTATCTGTTATTCTATATATAAACCCACCGAACCCCTCAATTAGATTCCAGCCTGTAACTCACTCCCGGGTATCGGTTATTTTATATATAAACCCCCCGAACCCCTCGATTAGATTCCAGCCTGTAACTCACCCCCGGGTATCTGTTATTCTATATATAAACCCACCGAACCCCTCGATTAGATTCCAACCTGTAACTCACCCCCGGGTATCTGTTATTCTATATATAAATCCCCCGAACCCCTCGATTAGATTCCAGCCTGTAACGCACCCCCGGGTATCTGTTATTCTATATATAAACCCCCCGAACCCCTCGATTAGATTCCAGCCTGTAACTCACCCCCGGGTATCTGTTATTCTATATATAAACCTCCCGAACCCCTCGATTAGGTCCCAGCCTGTAACTCACTCCCGGGTATCTGTTATTCTATATACAAACCCCCCGAACCCCTCGATTCGATTCCAGCCTGTAACTCACCCCCGGGTATTTGTTATTCTATATATAAACCCCCCGAGCCCCTCGATTAGGTCCCAGCCTGTAACTCACTCCCGGGTATCTGTTATTCTATATACAAACCCCCCGAACCCCTAGATTAGGTCCCAGCCTGTAACTTACTCCCGGGTATCTGTTATTCTATATATCAACCCTCCCGTACTCCTCGATTAGATTCCAGCCTGTAACTCACCCCCGGGGTATCTGTTATTCTATATATAAACCCACCGAACCCCTCGATTAGATGCCAGCCTGTAACTCACCCCCGGGTATCTGTTATTCAATATATAAACGCCCTGAACCCCTCGATTAGATTCCAGCCTGGAACTCACTCCCGGGTATCTGTTATTCTATATATAAAGCCCCCGAACCTCTCGATTAGATTCCAGCCTGTAACTCACTCCCGGGTATCTGTTATTCTATATATAGAACCCCTCGGTTAGATCCCAGCCTGTAACTCACTCCCGGGTATCTGTTATTCTATATATAACCCCCTGAACTCCTCGATTAGAATCCAGCCTGCAACTCACTCCCGGGTATCTGTTATTCTATATATAAACCCCCTGAACCCCTCGGTTAGATTCCAGCCTGTAACTCACTCCCGGGTATCTGTTATTCTGTATATAAACCCCCTGAACTCCTCGATTAGAATCGAGCCTGTAACTCACTCCCGGGTATCTGTTATTCTATATATAAACCCCCTGAACCCCTCGATTAGAATCCAGCCTGTAACTCACTCCCGGGTATCTGTTATTCTATATATAAACCCCCTGAACTCCTCGATTAGAATCCAGCCTGTAACTCACTCCCGGGTATCTGTTATTCTATATATAAACCCCCGTACCCCTCGGTTAGATTCCAGCCTTTAACTCACTCCCGAGTATCTGTTATTCTATATATAAAGCCCCGTACCCCTCGATTAGATTCCAGCCTGTAACTCACTCCTGGGAATCTGTTATTGCATATATAAACCCCCTGAATCCTTCGATTAGATTCCACCCTGTAACTCACTCCCGAGGTATCTGTTATTCTGCATATATCCCCTTGAACCCATCGATTAGATTCCAGCCTGTAACTCATTCCTCAGTATCCGTTATTCTATATAAATCCCCCTGAACACCTTGATTAGATTCATGTCTGTAACTTACTTCCAGGTATCTGCTATGCTATATGTAACTCCCTGAATCCATCGATTAGATTCCAGCCTGTAACTCACTCCCGGCTATCCGTTATTCTGTATATAAGCCACCTGAACACCTCGATTAGATCCCAGCCTGTCACTCACTCCCGGGTATCTGTTATTCCAGATATAAACCCACCCGAACCCCTCAATTAAATTACAGCCTGTAACTCACTCCTGGGTAGACGTTATTCTATGTATAAACAACCCGAACCCCTCGATTAACTTCCAGCCCGTAACTCACTCCCGGGTATCTGTTATTCTATATATAAACCCCCCGAACCACTCAATTAGATTCCAGCCTGTAACTCACACCCGGGTATCTGTTATTTTATATATAAACCCCCCCAAACCACTCAATTAGATTCCAGCCTGTAACTCACTCCCGGGTATCTGTTATTCTATATATAAACCTCCCGAACCCCTCGATTAGATTCTAGCCTGTAACTCACTCCCGGGTATCTGTTATTCTATATATAAACCCCCTGAACTCCTCGATTAGAATCCAGCCTGTAACTCACTCCCGGGTATCTGTTATTCTATATATAAACCCCCGTACCCCTCAGTTAGATTCCAGCCTGTAACTCACTCCCGGGGTATCTGTTATTCTATATATAAACCCCCCGTACCCCTCGATTAGATTCCAGCCTGTAACTCACTCCCGGGTGTCTGTTATTCTATATATAAACCCCCTGAACCCCTCGATTAGATTCCAGCCTGTAACTCACTCCTGGGTATCTGTTATTCTATATATAAACCCCCGTACCCCTCGATTAGATTCCAGCCTGTAACTCACTCCCGGGTATTTATTATTCTATATATAAACACCCGTACCCCTCGATTAGATTCCAGTCTGTAACTCACTCCCGGGTATCTGTTATTCTATATATAAATCCCCGTACCCCTCGATTAGATTCCAGCCTGTAACTCGCTCCTGGGTATCTGTTATTCTATATATAAACCCCCGTACCCCTCGGTTAGATCCCAGCCTTTAACTCACTCCCGGGTATCTGTTATTCAAAGGGCCAAACTTAATCTGACGCTCGTACCTGCCTAGCCCGAAACTCATATCTTTTTCTAGTTACTCTTTGATCTCCCTTCTTAATCTCTCCATACTCATCTTGTCCATGAGACCCACCTCCTGCTCCCTGACCCTATTCCCACTAAACTGCTGACCTCCCAACTTCCTTTTCTGGCTCCCATGTTAGCCGACATTGTTAACAGTTCTCTGTCCTCGGGTACTGCTCCCCTCTCCTTCATATCTGCCATCATCACCTCTCTCCTCAAAAAAAACAATCGTAGACCCCACTGAGCGTGCTCGCTATCGCCCTATCTCCAACCTCCCTTTCCTCTCAAGTCCTTGAACGACATCCTTTGTGACTGTGACAAAGATAAACTAACCCTCCTCGTCCTTCTTGACCTGTGTGCAGCCTTTGACACAGTTGACCACTCCATCCTCCTCCAATGCCGCTCCACCATCATCCTGCCGGGAGGGACTGCACTCGCCTGGATCCATTCCTATCTATCTAATCGTAGCCAGAAAATCTCCTGCAATGGTTTCTCTTCCCACTCCCACTTTGTTACCTCTGGTGCCCCCAAGGATCTATCCTTGGTCCCCTCCTATTTCTCATCTACATGTTACCCCTTGGCGATATCATCCGAAAACATGGCGTTAGTTTCCACATGTCCGCTGACGACATCCAGCTCTACCCCTCCACCACTTCTCTCGACCCCTCCATGGCCTCTAAATTGTCAGACTGCTTTTCCGACATCCAGTACTGGATGAGCAGAAATGTTCTCCAATTAAATATTGAGAAGACCGAAGCCATTGTCTTTGGTCCCCGCCACAAACTGCGTTCCCTAGACACTGACTCCATCTCTCTCCCTAGCATCTATCTGAGGCTAAACCAAACTGTTCACAACCTAGGTGTCATATTTGACCCTGAAATGAGCTTCCAGCCACATATCCGCGGCATAACTAAAACCGTCTACTTCCACCTCCGTATCCTCGCCCGTCTGTGCCCCTGCCTCAGCTCATCTGTTGCTGAAACCCTCATTCCTGCCTTTGTTACCTCTACACTTGACTACTCCACATCACTCCTGGCTGGCCTCCCACATTCTACCCGACGTAAACTTGAAGTCATTCAATACTTAGCAGCCCGTGTCCTAACTCGCACCAAGCCACGATCACCCATCACCCACTGTGTTCGCTAACTACATTGGCTCCCGATTAAACAACGCCTCGATTTCAAAATTCTCCTCCTTGTTTCACTCCATGACCTCGCCCCTCCCTATCTCTGTAATCTCATTCAGCCTCACAATCCCACAAGATGTCTGCGCTCCTCTAATTCTGCCCTCTTGAACATCCCGCATTATAACTGCTCCACCATCAGTGGCCGTGCCTTCAGCTGCCTGGGCCCCAAGCTCTGGAACTCCCTCCCTAAACCTCCCTGTCTCTCTACCTCGCTTTCCTCCTTTAAGACGCTCCTTTAAACCTATCTCTTTGACCAAGCTTTTGGTCATCTGCCTTAAAATCATCTGTGGCTCGGTGTCACATTGATCTGTTTGTCTGGAGCACTGTTGTGAAGCACCTTGGGAGGTTTTACTACATTAAAGGTACGATATAAATAAACATTATTATTATTTATTATTACTCTATATATAAACCTGCCCGACCCCTCGATTAGATTCCAGCCTGTAACTCACTCCCGAGGTATCTGTTATTCTACATATATCCCCTTGAACCCATCGATTAGATTCCAGCCTGTAACTCACTCCCGGATATCTGTTATTCTATATATAAACCCCCCGAACCCTTGATTAGATTCCAGCCTGTAACTCACTCCCGGGTATCTGTTATTCTATATATAAACACCCGAACACCTCGATTAGATTTCAGCCTGTAACTCACTCCCGGGTATCTGTTATTCTATATATAAACCCCCCGAACACCTCGGTTAGATTCCAGCCTGTAACTCACTCCCGGGTATCTGATATTCTATATATAAACCCCCTGAACCCCTCGATTAGATTCCAGCCTGTAACTCACTCCCGGTATCTGTTATTCTATATATAAACCCCCTGAACCCCTCGATTAGATTCCAGCCTGTAACTCACTCCCGGGGTATCTGTTATTCTATATATAAACCCCCCGTACCCCTCGATTAGATTCCAGCCTGTAACTCACTCCCGGGCATCTGTTATTCTATATATAAACCCCCTGAACCCCTCGATTAGATTCCAGCCTGTAACTCAGTCCCCGGTATCTGTTATTCCATATATAAACCCCCCGAACCCCTCGATTAGATTCCAGCCTGTAACTCACTCCCGGGGTATATGTTATTCTATATACAAAACCCCCCGTACCCCTCAATTAGATTCCAGCCTGCAACTCACTCCCGGGTGTCTGTTATTCTATATATAAACCTCCTGAACCCCTCGATTAGATTCCAGCCTGTAACTCACTCCCGCGTATCTGTTATTCTATATATGAACCCCCTGAACCCCTCGATTAGATTCCAGCCTGGAACTCACTCCCGGGTATCTGTTATTCTATATATAAAGCCCCCGAACCTCTCGATTAGTTTCCAGCCTGTAACACATTCCCGAGGTATCTGTTATTCTACATATAACCCCCTGAACATCTTGATTAGATTCCTGTCTGTAACTTACTCCCAGGTATCTGCTATCCTATACATAAACTCCCCTGAACCTGTCGATTAGATTCCAGCCTGTAACTCACTACTGGGAATCTGTTATTGCATATATAAACCCCCTGAATCCTTTGATTAGATTCCACCCTGTAACTCACTCCCGAGGTATCTGTTATTCTACATATATCCCCTTGAACCCATCGATTAGATTCCAGCCTGTAACTCACTCCTGAGTATCCGTTATTCTATATAAATCCCCCTGAACACCTTGATTAGATTCCTGTCTGTAACTTACTTCCAGGTATCTGCTATGCTATATGTAACTCCCTGAATCCATCGATTAGATTCCAGCCTGTAACTCACTCCCGGCTATCCGTTATTCTGTATATAAGCCACCTGAACACCTCGATTAGATCCCAGCCTGTCACTCACTCCCGGGTATCTGTTATTCCAGATATAAACCCACCTGAACCCCTCAATTAAATTCCAGCCTGTAACTCACTCCTGGGTAGACGTTATTCTATGTATAAACAACCCGAACCCCTCGATTAGCTTCAAGCCCGTAACTCACTCCCGGGTATCTGTTATTCTAAATATAAACCCCCCGAACCACTCAATTAGATTCCAGCCTGTAACTCACACCCGGGTATCCGTTATTTTATATATAAAGCCCCCCAAACCACTCAATTAGTTTCCAGCCTGTAACTCACTCCCGGGTATCTGTTATTCTATATATAAACCCGCCCGACCCCTCGATTAGATTCCAGCCTGTAACTCACTCCCGGGTATCTGTTATTCTATATATAAACCCCCCGAACCCCTCGATTAGATTCCAGCCTGTAACTCACTCCCGAGTATCTGTTATTCAATATATAAACGCCCTGAACCCCTCGATTAGATTCCAGCCTGGAACTCACTCCCGGGTATCTGTTATTCTATATATAAAGCCCCCGAACCTCTCGATTAGTTTCCAGCCTGTAACTCATTCCCGGGTATCTGTTATTCTACATATAACCCCCTGAACACCTTGATTAGATTCCTGTCTGTAACTTACTCCCAGGTATCTGCTATCCTATACATAAACTCCCCTGAACCTGTCGATTAGATTCCAGCCTGTAACTCACTCCTGGGAATCTGTTATGACATATATAAACCTCCTGAATCCTTTGATTAGATTCCACCCTGTAACTCACTCCCGAGGTATCTGTTATTCTACATATATCCCCTTGAACCCATCGATTAGATTCCAGCCTGTAACTCACTCCTGAGTATCCGTTATTCTATATAAATCCCCCTGAACACCTTGATTAGATTCCTGTCTGTAACTTACTCCCAGGTATCTGCTATCCTATACATAAACTCCCCTGAACCTGTCGATTAGATTCCAGCCTGTAACTCACTACTGGGAATCTGTTATTGCATATATAAACCCCCTGAATCCTTTGATTAGATTCCACCCTGTAACTCACTCCCGAGGTATCTGTTATTCTACATATATCCCCTTGAACCCATCGATTAGATTCCAGCCTGTAACTCACTCCTGAGTATCCGTTATTCTATATAAATCCCCCTGAACACCTTGATTAGATTCCTGTCTGTAACTTACTTCCAGGTATCTGCTATGCTATATGTAACTCCCTGAATCCATCGATTAGATTCCAGCCTGTAACTCACTCCCGGCTATCCGTTATTCTGTATATAAGCCACCTGAACACCTCGATTAGATCCCAGCCTGTCACTCACTCCCGGGTATCTGTTATTCCAGATATAAACCCACCCGAACCCCTCAATTAAATTCCAGCCTGTAACTCACTCCTGGGTAGACGTTATTCTATGTATAAACAACCCGAACCCCTCGATTAGCTTCAAGCCCGTAACTCACTCCCGGGTATCTGTTATTCTAAATATAAACCCCCCGAACCACTCAATTAGATTCCAGCCTGTAACTCACACCCGGGTATCCGTTATTATATATATAAAGCCCCCCAAACCACTCAATTAGATTCCAGCCTGTAACTCACTCCTGAGTATCTGTTATTCTACATATAACCCCCTGAACACCTTGATTAGATTCCTGTCTGTAACTTACTCCCAGGTATCTGCTATCCTATACATAAACTCCCCTGAACCTGTCGATTAGATTCCAGCCTGTAACTCACTCCCAAGGTATCTGTTATTCTACATATATCCCCCCGAACCTCTCGATTAGATTCCAGCCTGTAACTCACTCCTGAGTATCCGTTATTCTATATAAATCCCCCTGAACACCTTGATTAGATTCCTGTCTGTAACTTACTTCCACGTATCTGCTATGCTATATGTAACTCCCTGAATCCATCGATTAGATTCCAGCCTGTAACTCACTCCCGGGGTATCTGTTATTTTTCCTTTAAAACCCCTTGAACCTCTCGATTCGATTCCAGCCTGTAACTCACCCCCGGGGTATCTGTTATTCTATATATAAACCCACCGAACCCCTCGATTAGATTCCAGCCTGTAACTCACCCCCGGGTATCTGTAATTCTATATGTAAACCCCCTGAACCCCTCGATTAGATTCCAGCCTGTAACTCACCCCCGGGTATCTGTTACTCTATCTTCAAAACCCCTTGAACCTCTCGATTAGATTCCAGCCTGTAACTCACCCCCGGGGTATCTGTTATTCTGTATACAAACCCCCCGAACCCCTCGATTAGGTCCCAGCCTGTAACTCACCCCCGTGTATCTGTTATTCTATATATAAACCCCCCGAACCCCTCGATTAGGTCCCAGCCTGTAACTCACTCCCGGGTATCTGTTATTCTATATACAAACCGCCCGAACCCCTCGATTAGGTCCCAGCCTGTAACTCACCCCCGGGTATCTGTTATTCTATATATAAACCCCCCCGAACCCCTCGATTCGGTCCCAGCCTGTAACTCACTCCCGGGTATCTGTTATTCTATATATAAACCCCCCCGTACTCCTCGATTAGATTCCAGCCTGTAACTCACCCCCGGGGTATCTGTTATTCTATATATAAACCCACCGAACCCCTCGATTAGATTCCAGCCTGTAACTCACCCCCGGGTATCTGTTATTCTATATATAAACCCCCTGAACCCCTCGATTAGATTCCAGCCTGTAACTCACCCCCGGGTATCTGTTATTCTATATATAAACCCCCCCGAACCCCTCGCTTAGATTCCAGCCTGTAACTCACTCCCAGGGTATCTGTTATTCTATATATAAACCCCCCCTGAACCCTTCGATTAGATTCCAGCCTGTAACTCACCCCCGGGGTATCTGTTATTCTATATATAAACCCACCGAACCCCTCGATTAGATTCCAGCCTGTAACTCACTCCCGGGTATCTGTTATTCTATATATAAACCCCCTGAACCCCTCGATTAGATTCCAGCCTGTAACTCACCCCCGGGTATTTGTTATTCTATATATAAACCCCCCGAGCCCCTCGATTAGATTCCAGCCTGTAACTCACCCCGGGTATCTGTTATTCTATATATAAACCCCCCGAACCCCTCGATTAGGTCCCAGCTTGTAACTCACTCCCGGGTATCTGTTATTCTATATATAAACCCCCCGAACCCCTCGATTAGGTCCCAGCCTGTAACTCACTCCCGGGTATCTGTTATTCTATATACAAACCCCCCGAACCCCTAGATTAGGTCCTAGCCTGTAACTCACTCCCGGGTATTTGTTATTCTATATATAAACCCCCCGTACTCCTCGATTAGGTCCCAGCCTGTAACTCACTCCCGGGGTATCTGTTATTCTAAATATAAACCCCCTGAACCCCTCGATTAGGTCCCAGCCTGTAACTCACTCCCGGGGTATCTGTTATTGTATATATAAACCCCCCCGTACTCCTCGATTAGATTCCAGCCTGTAACTCACCCACGGGGTATCTGTTATTCTATATATAAACCCACCGAACCCCTCGATTAGATTCCAGCCTGTAACTCACCACCGGGTATCTGTTATTCTATATACCCCCCGAACCCCTCGATAAGATTCCAGCCTGTAACTCACCCCCGGGGTATCTGTTATTCTATATATAAACCCACCGAACCCCTCAATTAGATTCCAGCCTGTAACTCACTCCCGGGTATCGGTTATTTTATATATAAACCCCCCGAACCCCTCGATTAGATTCCAGCCTGTAACTCACCCCCGGGTATCTGTTATTCTATATATAAACCCACCGAACCCCTCGATTAGATTCCAACCTGTAACTCACCCCCGGGTATCTGTTATTCTATATATAAATCCCCCGAACCCCTCGATTAGATTCCAGCCTGTAACGCACCCCCGGGTATCTGTTATTCTATATATAAACCCCCCGAACCCCTCGATTAGATTCCAGCCTGTAACTCACCCCCGGGTATCTGTTATTCTATATATAAACCTCCCGAACCCCTCGATTAGGTCCCAGCCTGTAACTCACTCCCGGGTATCTGTTATTCTATATACAAACCCCCCGAACCCCTCGATTCGATTCCAGCCTGTAACTCACCCCCGGGTATTTGTTATTCTATATATAAACCCCCCGAGCCCCTCGATTAGGTCCCAGCCTGTAACTCACCCCCGGGTATCTGTTATTCTATATATAAACCCACCCGAACCCCTCGATTAGATTCCGGCCTGTAACTCACCTCCGGGTATCTGTTATTCTATATATAAACCTCCCGAACCCCTCGATTAGGTCCCAGCCTGTAACTCACTCCCGGGTATCTGTTATTCTATATATAAACCCCCCGAACCCCTTGATTAGATTCCAGCCTGTAACTCACCTCCGGGTATCTGTTATTCTATATACAAACCCCCCGAACCCCTCGATTAGATTCCAGCCTGTAACTCACTCCCGGGTATCTGTTATTCTATATACAAACCCCCCGAACCCCTCGATTAGGTCCCAGCCTGTAACTCACCCCCGTGTATCTGTTATTCTATATATAAACCCCCCGAACCCCTCGATTAGGTCCCAGCCTGTAACTTACTCCCGGGTATCTGTTATTCTATGTACAAACCCCCCGAACCCCTCGATTAGGTCCCAGCCTGTAACTCACCCCCGTGTATCTGTTATTCTATATATAAACCCCCCGAACCCCTCGATTAGGTCCCAGCCTGTAACTCACTCCCGGGTATCTGTTATTCTATATATAAACCCCCCGAACCCCTTGATTAGATTCCAGCCTGTAACTCACCTCCGGGTATCTGTTATTCTATATACAAACCCCCCGAACCCCTCGATTAGATTCCAGCCTGTAACTCACTCCCGGGTATCTGTTATTCTATATACAAACCCCCCGAACCCCTCGATTAGGTCCCAGCCTGTAACTCACCCCCGTGTATCTGTTATTCTATATATAAACCCCCCGAACCCCTCGATTAGGTCCCAGCCTGTAACTCACTCCCGAGTATCTGTTATTCAATATATAAACGCCCTGAACCCCTCGATTAGATTCCAGCCTGGAACTCACTCCCGGGTATCTGTTATTCTATATATAAAGCCCCCGAACCTCTCGATTAGTTTCCAGCCTGTAACTCATTCCCGGGTATCTGTTATTCTACATATAACCCCCTGAACACCTTGATTAGATTCCTGTCTGTAACTTACTCCCAGGTATCTGCTATCCTATACATAAACTCCCCTGAACCTGTCGATTAGATTCCAGCCTGTAACTCACTCCTGGGAATCTGTTATGACATATATAAACCCCCTGAATCCTTTGATTAGATTCCACCCTGTAACTCACTCCCGAGGTATCTGTTATTCTACATATATCCCCTTGAACCCCTCGATTAGATTCCAGCCTGGAACTCACTCCCGGGTATCTGTTATTCTATATATAAAGCCCCCGAACCTCTCGATTAGTTTCCAGCCTGTAACTCATTCCCGAGGTATCTGTTATTCTACATATAACCCCCTGAACACCTTGATTAGATTCCTGTCTGTAACTTACTCCCAGGTATCTGCTATCCTATACATAAACTCCCCTGAACCTGTCGATTAGATTCCAGCCTGTAACTCACTACTGGGAATCTGTTATTGCATATATAAACCCCCTGAATCCTTTGATTAGATTCCACCCTGTAACTCACTCCCGAGGTATCTGTTATTCTACATATATCCCCTTGAACCCATCGATTAGATTCCAGCCTGTAACTCACTCCTGAGTATCCGTTATTCTATATAAATCCCCCTGAACACCTTGATTAGATTCCTGTCTGTAACTTACTTCCAGGTATCTGCTATGCTATATGTAACTCCCTGAATCCATCGATTAGATTCCAGCCTGTAACTCACTCCCGGCTATCCGTTATTCTGTATATAAGCCACCTGAACACCTCGATTAGATCCCAGCCTGTCACTCACTCCCAGGTATCTGTTATTCCAGATATAAACCCACCTGAACCCCTCAATTAAATTCCAGCCTGTAACTCACTCCTGGGTAGACGTTATTCCATGTATAAACAACCCGAACCCCTCGATTAGCTTCAAGCCCGTAACTCACTCCCGGGTATCTGTTATTCTAAATATAAATCCCCCGAACCACTCAATTAGATTCCAGCCTGTAACTCACACCCGGGTATCCGTTATTTTATATATAAAGCCCCCCAAACCACTCAATTAGTTTCCAGCCTGTAACTCACTCCCGGGTATCTGTTATTCTATATATAAACCCGCCCGACCCCTCGATTCGATTCCAGCCTGTAACTCACTCCTGGGTATCTGTTATTCTATATATAAACCCGCCCGACCCCTCGATTCGATTCCAGCCTGTAACTCACTCCTGGGTATCTGTTATTCTATATATAAACCCCCCGAACCCCTCGATTAGGTCCCAGCCTGTAACTCACTCCCGGGTATCTGTTATTCTATATACAATCCCCCCGAACCCCTCGATTAGGTCCCAGCCTGTAACTCACCCCCGTGTATCTGTTATTCTATATATAAACCCCCCGAACCCCTCGATTAGGTCCCAGCCTGTAACTCACTCCCGGGTATCTGTTATTCTATATACAAACCCCCCGAACCCCTCGATTAGGTCCCAGCCTGTAACTCACCCCCGTGTATCTGTTATTCTATATATAAACCCCCCGAACCCCTCGATTAGGTCCCAGCCTGTAACTCACTCCCGGGTATCTGTTATTCTATATATAAACCCCCCGAACCCCTTGATTAGATTCCAGCCTGTAACTCACCTCCGGGTATCTGTTATTCTATATACAAACCCCCCGAACCCCTCGATTAGATTCCAGCCTGTAACTCACTCCCGGGTATCTGTTATTCTATATACAAACCCCCCGAACCCCTCGATTAGGTCCCAGCCTGTAACTCACCCCCGTGTATCTGTTATTCTATATATAAACCCCCCGAACCCCTCGATTAGGTCCCAGCCTGTAACTCACTCCCGAGTATCTGTTATTCAATATATAAACGCCCTGAACCCCTCGATTAGATTCCAGCCTGGAACTCACTCCCGGGTATCTGTTATTCTATATATAAAGCCCCCGAACCTCTCGATTAGTTTCCAGCCTGTAACTCATTCCCGGGTATCTGTTATTCTACATATAACCCCCTGAACACCTTGATTAGATTCCTGTCTGTAACTTACTCCCAGGTATCTGCTATCCTATACATAAACTCCCCTGAACCTGTCGATTAGATTCCAGCCTGTAACTCACTCCTGGGAATCTGTTATGACATATATAAACCCCCTGAATCCTTTGATTAGATTCCACCCTGTAACTCACTCCCGAGGTATCTGTTATTCTACATATATCCCCTTGAACCCCTCGATTAGATTCCAGCCTGGAACTCACTCCCGGGTATCTGTTATTCTATATATAAAGCCCCCGAACCTCTCGATTAGTTTCCAGCCTGTAACTCATTCCCGAGGTATCTGTTATTCTACATATAACCCCCTGAACACCTTGATTAGATTCCTGTCTGTAACTTACTCCCAGGTATCTGCTATCCTATACATAAACTCCCCTGAACCTGTCGATTAGATTCCAGCCTGTAACTCACTACTGGGAATCTGTTATTGCATATATAAACCCCCTGAATCCTTTGATTAGATTCCACCCTGTAACTCACTCCCGAGGTATCTGTTATTCTACATATATCCCCTTGAACCCATCGATTAGATTCCAGCCTGTAACTCACTCCTGAGTATCCGTTATTCTATATAAATCCCCCTGAACACCTTGATTAGATTCCTGTCTGTAACTTACTTCCAGGTATCTGCTATGCTATATGTAACTCCCTGAATCCATCGATTAGATTCCAGCCTGTAACTCACTCCCGGCTATCCGTTATTCTGTATATAAGCCACCTGAACACCTCGATTAGATCCCAGCCTGTCACTCACTCCCGGGTATCTGTTATTCCAGATATAAACCCACCTGAACCCCTCAATTAAATTCCAGCCTGTAACTCACTCCTGGGTAGACGTTATTCCATGTATAAACAACCCGAACCCCTCGATTAGCTTCAAGCCCGTAACTCACTCCCGGGTATCTGTTATTCTAAATATAAATCCCCCGAACCACTCAATTAGATTCCAGCCTGTAACTCACACCCGGGTATCCGTTATTTTATATATAAAGCCCCCCAAACCACTCAATTAGTTTCCAGCCTGTAACTCACTCCCGGGTATCTGTTATTCTATATATAAACCCGCCCGACCCCTCGATTCGATTCCAGCCTGTAACTCACTCCTGGGTATCTGTTATTCTATATATAAACCCCCCGAACCCCTCGATTAGATTCCAGCCTGTAACTCACTCCCGGGTATATGTTATTCTATATATAAACCCGCCCGACCCCTCGATTAGATTCCAGCCTGTAACTCACTCCCGGGTATCTGTTATTCTATATATAAAGCCCCCGAACCTCTCGATTAGTTTCCAGCCTGTAACTCATTCCCGGGTATCTGTTATTCTACATATAACCCCCTGAACACCTTGATTAGATTCCTGTCTGTAACTTACTCCCAGGTATCTGCTATCCTATACATAAACTCCCCTGAACCTGTCGATTAGATTCCAGCCTGTAACTCACTCCTGGGAATCTGTTATGACATATATAAACCCCCTGAATCCTTTGATTAGATTCCACCCTGTAACTCACTCCCGAGGTATCTGTTATTCTACATATATCCCCTTGAACCCCTCGATTAGATTCCAGCCTGGAACTCACTCCCGGGTATCTGTTATTCTATATATAAAGCCCCCGAACCTCTCGATTAGTTTCCAGCCTGTAACTCATTCCCGAGGTATCTGTTATTCTACATATAACCCCCTGAACACCTTGATTAGATTCCTGTCTGTAACTTACTCCCAGGTATCTGCTATCCTATACATAAACTCCCCTGAACCTGTCGATTAGATTCCAGCCTGTAACTCACTACTGGGAATCTGTTATTGCATATATAAACCCCCTGAATCCTTTGATTAGATTCCACCCTGTAACTCACTCCCGAGGTATCTGTTATTCTACATATATCCCCTTGAACCCATCGATTAGATTCCAGCCTGTAACTCACTCCTGAGTATCCGTTATTCTATATAAATCCCCCTGAACACTTTGATTAGATTCCTGTCTGTAACTTACTTCCAGGTATCTGCTATGCTATATGTAACTCCCTGAATCCATCGATTAGATTCCAGCCTGTAACTCACTCCCGGCTATCCGTTATTCTGTATATAAGCCACCTGAACACCTCGATTAGTTCCCAGCCTGTCACTCACTCCCAGGTATCTGTTATTCCAGATATAAACCCACCCGAACCCCTCAATTAAATTCCAGCCTGTAACTCACTCCTGGGTAGACGTTATTCTATGTATAAACAACCCGAACCCCTCGATTAGCTTCAAGCCCGTAACTCACTCCCGGGTATCTGTTATTCTATATATAAACCCCCCGAACCCCTTGATTAGATTCCAGCCTGTAACTCACCTCCGGGTATCTGTTATTCTATATACAAACCCCCCGAACCCCTCGATTAGATTCCAGCCTGTAACTCACTCCCGTGTATCTGTTATTCTATATACAAACCCCCCGAACCCCTCGATTAGATTCCAGCCTGTAACTCACTCCCGGGTATCTGTTATTCTATATATAAACCCACCCGAACCCCTCGATTAGATTCCAGCCTGTAACTCACCCCCGGGGTATCTGTTATTCTATATATAAACCCACCGAACCCCTCGATTAGATTCCAGCCTGTAACTCACTTCCGGGTATCTGTTATTTTATATATAAACCCCCCGAACCCCTCGATTAGATTCCAGCCTGTAACTCACCCCCGGGGTGTCTGTTATTCTATATATAAACCCACCGAACCCCTCGATTAGATTCCAGCCTGTAACTCACCCCCGGGTATCTGTTATTCTATATATAAACCCCCCGAACCCCTCGATTAGATTCCGGCCTGTAACTCACCTCCGGGTATCTGTTATTCTATATATAAACCTCCCGAACGCCTCGATTAGGTCCCAGCCTGTAACTCACTCCCGGGTATCTGTTATTCTATATATAAACCCCCCGAACCCCTTGATTAGATTCCTGCCTGTAACTCACCTCCGGGTATCTGTTATTCTGTATACAAACCCCCCGAACCCCTCGATTAGATTCCAGCCTGTAACTCACTCCCGGGTATCTGTTATTCTATATACAAACCCCCCGAACCCCTCGATTAGGTCCCAGCCTGTAACTCACCCCCGTGTATCTGTTATTCTATATATAAACCCCCCGAACCCCTCGATTAGGTCCCAGCCTGTAACTTACTCCCGGGATCTGTTATTCTATATACAAACCCCCCGAACCCCTCGATTAGGTCCCAGCCTGTAACTCACCCCCGTGTATCTGTTATTCTATATATAAACCCCCCCGAACCCCTCGATTAGGTCCCAGCCTGTAACTCACTCCCGGGTATCTGTTATTCTATATATAAACCCCCCGAACCCCTTGATTAGATTCCAGCCTGTAACTCACCTCCGGGTATCTGTTATTCTATATACAAACCCCCCGAACCCCTCGATTAGATTCCAGCCTGTAACTCACTCCCGGGTATCTGTTATTCTATATACAAACCCCCCGAACCCCTCGATTAGGTCCCAGCCTGTAACTCACCCCCGTGTATCTGTTATTCTATATATAAACCCCCCGAACCCCTCGATTAGGTCCCAGCCTGTAACTCACTCCCGAGTATCTGTTATTCAATATATAAACGCCCTGAACCCCTCGATTAGATTCCAGCCTGGAACTCACTCCCGGGTATCTGTTATTCTATATATAAAGCCCCCGAACCTCTCGATTAGTTTCCAGCCTGTAACTCATTCCCGGGTATCTGTTATTCTACATATAACCCCCTGAACACCTTGATTAGATTCCTGTCTGTAACTTACTCCCAGGTATCTGCTATCCTATACATAAACTCCCCTGAACCTGTCGATTAGATTCCAGCCTGTAACTCACTCCTGGGAATCTGTTATGACATATATAAACCCCCTGAATCCTTTGATTAGATTCCACTCTGTAACTCACTCCCGAGGTATCTGTTATTCTACATATATCCCCTTGAACCCCTCGATTAGATTCCAGCCTGGAACTCACTCCCGGGTATCTGTTATTCTATATATAAAGCCCCCGAACCTCTCGATTAGTTTCCAGCCTGTAACTCATTCCCGAGGTATCTGTTATTCTACATATAACCCCCTGAACACCTTGATTAGATTCCTGTCTGTAACTTACTCCCAGGTATCTGCTATCCTATACATAAACTCCCCTGAACCTGTCGATTAGATTCCAGCCTGTAACTCACTACTGGGAATCTGTTATTGCATATATAAACCCCCTGAATCCTTTGATTAGATTCCACCCTGTAACTCACTCCCGAGGTATCTGTTATTCTACATATATCCCCTTGAACCCATCGATTAGATTCCAGCCTGTAACTCACTCCTGAGTATCCGTTATTCTATATAAATCCCCCTGAACACCTTGATTAGATTCCTGTCTGTAACTTACTTCCAGGTATCTGCTATGCTATATGTAACTCCCTGAATCCATCGATTAGATTCCAGCCTGTAACTCACTCCCGGCTATCCGTTATTCTGTATATAAGCCACCTGAACACCTCGATTAGATCCCAGCCTGTCACTCACTCCCGGGTATCTGTTATTCCAGATATAAACCTACCTGAACCCCTCAATTAAATTCCAGCCTGTAACTCACTCCTGGGTAGACGTTATTCCATGTATAAACAACCCGAACCCCTCGATTAGCTTCAAGCCCGTAACTCACTCCCGGGTATCTGTTATTCTAAATATAAATCCCCCGAACCACTCAATTAGATTCCAGCCTGTAACTCACACCCGGGTATCCGTTATTTTATATATAAAGCCCCCCAAACCACTCAATTAGATTCCAGCCTGTAACTCACTCCCGGGTATCTGTTATTCTATATATAAACCCGCCCGACCCCTCGATTCGATTCCAGCCTGTAACTCACTCCCGGGTATCTGTTATTCTATATATAAACCCGCCCGACCCCTCGATTAGATTCCAGCCTGTAACTCACTCCCGGGTATCTGTTATTCTATATACAAACCCCCCGAACCCCTCGATTAGGTCCCAGCCTGTAACTCACCCCCGTGTATCTGTTATTCTATATATAAACCCCCCGAACCCCTCGATTAGGTCCCAGCCTGTAACTCACTCCCGGGTATCTGTTATTCTATATATAAACCCCCCGAACCCCTTGATTAGATTCCAGCCTGTAACTCACCTCCGGGTATCTGTTATTCTATATACAAACCCCCCGAACCCCTCGATTAGATTCCAGCCTGTAACTCACTCCCGGGTATCTGTTATTCTATATACAAACCCCCCGAACCCCTCGATTAGGTCCCAGCCTGTAACTCACCCCCGTGTATCTGTTATTCTATATATAAACCCCCCGAACCCCTCGATTAGGTCCCAGCCTGTAACTCACTCCCGAGAATCTGTTATTCAATATATAAACGCCCTGAACCCCTCGATTAGATTCCAGCCTGGAACTCACTCCCGGGTATCTGTTATTCTATATATAAAGCCCCCGAACCTCTCGATTAGTTTCCAGCCTGTAACTCATTCCCGGGTATCTGTTATTCTACATATAACCCCCTGAACACCTTGATTAGATTCCTGTCTGTAACTTACTCCCAGGTATCTGCTATCCTATACATAAACTCCCCTGAACCTGTCGATTAGATTCCAGCCTGTAACTCACTCCTGGGAATCTGTTATGACATATATAAACCCCCTGAATCCTTTGATTAGATTCCACCCTGTAACTCACTCCCGAGGTATCTGTTATTCTACATATATCCCCTTGAACCCCTCGATTAGATTCCAGCCTGGAACTCACTCCCGGGTATCTGTTATTCTATATATAAAGCCCCCGAACCTCTCGATTAGTTTCCAGCCTGTAACTCATTCCCGAGGTATCTGTTATTCTACATATAACCCCCTGAACACCTTGATTAGATTCCTGTCTGTAACTTACTCCCAGGTATCTGCTATCCTATACATAAACTCCCCTGAACCTGTCGATTAGATTCCAGCCTGTAACTCACTCCTGGGAATCTGTTATGACATATATAAACCCCCTGAATCCTTTGATTAGATTCCACCCTGTAACTCACTCCCGAGGTATCTGTTATTCTACATATATCCCCTTGAACCCCTCGATTAGATTCCAGCCTGGAACTCACTCCCGGGTATCTGTTATTCTATATATAAAGCCCCCGAACCTCTCGATTAGTTTCCAGCCTGTAACTCATTCCCGAGGTATCTGTTATTCTACATATAACCCCCTGAACACCTTGATTAGATTCCTGTCTGTAACTTACTCCCAGGTATCTGCTATCCTATACATAAACTCCCCTGAACCTGTCGATTAGATTCCAGCCTGTAACTCACTACTGGGAATCTGTTATTGCATATATAAACCCCCTGAATCCTTTGATTAGATTCCACCCTGTAACTCACTCCCGAGGTATCTGTTATTCTACATATATCCCCTTGAACCCATCGATTAGATTCCAGCCTGTAACTCACTCCTGAGTATCCGTTATTCTATATAAATCCCCCTGAACACCTTGATTAGATTCCTGTCTGTAACTTACTTCCAGGTATCTGCTATGCTATATGTAACTCCCTGAATCCATCGATTAGATTCCAGCCTGTAACTCACTCCCGGCTATCCGTTATTCTGTATATAAGCCACCTGAACACCTCGATTAGATCCCAGCCTGTCACTCACTCCCGGGTATCTGTTATTCCAGATATAAACCCACCTGAACCCCTCAATTAAATTCCAGCCTGTAACTCACTCCTGGGTAGACGTTATTCCATGTATAAACAACCCGAACCCCTCGATTAGCTTCAAGCCCGTAACTCACTCCCGGGTATCTGTTATTCTAAATATAAATCCCCCGAACCACTCAATTAGATTCCAGCCTGTAACTCACACCCGGGTATCCGTTATTTTATATATAAAGCCCCCCAAACCACTCAATTAGTTTCCAGCCTGTAACTCACTCCCGGGTATCTGTTATTCTATATATAAACCCGCCCGACCCCTCGATTCGATTCCAGCCTGTAACTCACTCCTGGGTATCTGTTATTCTATATATAAACCCCCCGAACCCCTCGATTAGATTCCAGCCTGTAACTCACTCCCGGGTATATGTTATTCTATATATAAACCCGCCCGACCCCTCGATTAGATTCCAGCCTGTAACTCACTCCCGGGTATCTGTTATTCTATATATAAAGCCTCCGAACCTCTCGATTAGTTTCCAGCCTGTAACTCATTCCCGGGTATCTGTTATTCTACATATAACCCCCTGAACACCTTGATTAGATTCCTGTCTGTAACTTACTCCCAGGTATCTGCTATCCTATACATAAACTCCCCTGAACCTGTCGATTAGATTCCAGCCTGTAACTCACTCCTGGGAATCTGTTATGACATATATAAACCCCCTGAATCCTTTGATTAGATTCCACCCTGTAACTCACTCCCGAGGTATCTGTTATTCTACATATATCCCCTTGAACCCCTCGATTAGATTCCAGCCTGGAACTCACTCCCGGGTATCTGTTATTCTATATATAAAGCCCCCGAACCTCTCGATTAGTTTCCAGCCTGTAACTCATTCCCGAGGTATCTGTTATTCTACATATAACCCCCTGAACACCTTGATTAGATTCCTGTCTGTAACTTACTCCCAGGTATCTGCTATCCTATACATAAACTCCCCTGAACCTGTCGATTAGATTCCAGCCTGTAACTCACTACTGGGAATCTGTTATTGCATATATAAACCCCCTGAATCCTTTGATTAGATTCCACCCTGTAACTCACTCCCGAGGTATCTGTTATTCTACATATATCCCCTTGAACCCATCGATTAGATTCCAGCCTGTAACTCACTCCTGAGTATCCGTTATTCTATATAAATCCCCCTGAACACCTTGATTAGATTCCTGTCTGTAACTTACTTCCAGGTATCTGCTATGCTATATGTAACTCCCTGAATCCATCGATTAGATTCCAGCCTGTAACTCACTCCCGGCTATCCGTTATTCTGTATATAAGCCACCTGAACACCTCGATTAGATCCCAGCCTGTCACTCACTCCCGGGTATCTGTTATTCCAGATATAAACCCACCTGAACCCCTCAATTAAATTCCAGCCTGTAACTCACTCCTGGGTAGACGTTATTCCATGTATAAACAACCCGAACCCCTCGATTAGCTTCAAGCCCGTAACTCACTCCCGGGTATCTGTTATTCTAAATATAAATCCCCCGAACCACTCAATTAGATTCCAGCCTGTAACTCACACCCGGGTATCCGTTATTTTATATATAAAGCCCCCCAAACCACTCAATTAGTTTCCAGCCTGTAACTCACTCCCGGGTATCTGTTATTCTATATATAAACCCGCCCGACCCCTCGATTCGATTCCAGCCTGTAACTCACTCCTGGGTATCTGTTATTCTATATATAAACCCCCCGAACCCCTCGATTAGATTCCAGCCTGTAACTCACTCCCGGGTATATGTTATTCTATATATAAACCCGCCCGACCCCTCGATTAGATTCCAGCCTGTAACTCACTCCCGGGTATCTGTTATTCTATATATAAAGCCCCCGAACCTCTCGATTAGTTTCCAGCCTGTAACTCATTCCCGGGTATCTGTTATTCTACATATAACCCCCTGAACACCTTGATTAGATTCCTGTCTGTAACTTACTCCCAGGTATCTGCTATCCTATACATAAACTCCCCTGAACCTGTCGATTAGATTCCAGCCTGTAACTCACTCCTGGGAATCTGTTATGACATATATAAACCCCCTGAATCCTTTGATTAGATTCCACCCTGTAACTCACTCCCGAGGTATCTGTTATTCTACATATATCCCCTTGAACCCCTCGATTAGATTCCAGCCTGGAACTCACTCCCGGGTATCTGTTATTCTATATATAAAGCCCCCGAACCTCTCGATTAGTTTCCAGCCTGTAACTCATTCCCGAGGTATCTGTTATTCTACATATAACCCCCTGAACACCTTGATTAGATTCCTGTCTGTAACTTACTCCCAGGTATCTGCTATCCTATACATAAACTCCCCTGAACCTGTCGATTAGATTCCAGCCTGTAACTCACTACTGGGAATCTGTTATTGCATATATAAACCCCCTGAATCCTTTGATTAGATTCCACCCTGTAACTCACTCCCGAGGTATCTGTTATTCTACATATATCCCCTTGAACCCATCGATTAGATTCCAGCCTGTAACTCACTCCTGAGTATCCGTTATTCTATATAAATCCCCCTGAACACTTTGATTAGATTCCTGTCTGTAACTTACTTCCAGGTATCTGCTATGCTATATGTAACTCCCTGAATCCATCGATTAGATTCCAGCCTGTAACTCACTCCCGGCTATCCGTTATTCTGTATATAAGCCACCTGAACACCTCGATTAGATCCCAGCCTGTCACTCACTCCCAGGTATCTGTTATTCCAGATATAAACCCACCCGAACCCCTCAATTAAATTCCAGCCTGTAACTCACTCCTGGGTAGACGTTATTCTATGTATAAACAACCCGAACCCCTCGATTAGCTTCAAGCCCGTAACTCACTCCCGGGTATCTGTTATTCTATATATAAACCCCCCGAACCCCTTGATTAGATTCCAGCCTGTAACTCACCTCCGGGTATCTGTTATTCTATATACAAACCCCCCGAACCCCTCGATTAGATTCCAGCCTGTAACTCACTCCCGGGTATCTGTTATTCTATATACAAACCCCCCGAACCCCTCGATTAGATTCCAGCCTGTAACTCACTCCCGGGTATCTGTTATTCTATATATAAACCCACCCGAACCCCTCGATTAGATTCCAGCCTGTAACTCACCCCCGGGGTATCTGTTATTCTATATATAAACCCACCGAACCCCTCGATTAGATTCCAGCCTGTAACTCACTTCCGGGTATCTGTTATTTTATATATAAACCCCCCGAACCCCTCGATTAGATTCCAGCCTGTAACTCACCCCCGGGGTGTCTGTTATTCTATATATAAACCCACCGAACCCCTCGATTAGATTCCAGCCTGTAACTCACCCCCGGGTATCTGTTATTCTATATATAAAGCCCCCGAACCCCTCGATTAGATTCCGGCCTGTAACTCACCTCCGGGTATCTGTTATTCTATATATAAACCTCCCGAACCCCTCGATTAGGTCCCAGCCTGTAACTCACTCCCGGGTATCTGTTATTCTATATATAAACCCCCCGAACCCCTTGATTAGATTCCAGCCTGTAACTCACCTCCGGGTATCTGTTATTCTATATACAAACCCCCCGAACCCCTCGATTAGATTCCAGCCTGTAACTCACTCCCGGGTATCTGTTATTCTATATACAAACCCCCCGAACCCCTCGATTAGGTCCCAGCCTGTAACTCACCCCCGTGTATCTGTTATTCTATATATAAACCCCCCGAACCCCTCGATTAGGTCCCAGCCTGTAACTTACTCCCGGGTATCTGTTATTCTATATACAAACCCCCCGAACCCCTCGATTAGGTCCCAGCCTGTAACTCACCCCCGTGTATCTGTTATTCTATATATAAACCCCCCCGAACCCCTCGATTAGGTCCCAGCCTGTAACTCACTCCCGGGTATCTGTTATTCTATATATAAACCCCCCGAACCCCTTGATTAGATTCCAGCCTGTAACTCACCTCCGGGTATCTGTTATTCTATATACAAACCCCCCGAACCCCTCGATTAGATTCCAGCCTGTAACTCACTCCCGGGTATCTGTTATTCTATATACAAACCCCCCGAACCCCTCGATTAGGTCCCAGCCTGTAACTCACCCCCGTGTATCTGTTATTCTATATATAAACCCCCCGAACCCCTCGATTAGGTCCCAGCCTGTAACTCACTCCCGAGTATCTGTTATTCAATATATAAACGCCCTGAACCCCTCGATTAGATTCCAGCCTGGAACTCACTCCCGGGTATCTGTTATTCTATATATAAAGCCCCCGAACCTCTCGATTAGTTTCCAGCCTGTAACTCATTCCCGGGTATCTGTTATTCTACATATAACCCCCTGAACACCTTGATTAGATTCCTGTCTGTAACTTACTCCCAGGTATCTGCTATCCATACATAAACTCCCCTGAACCTGTCGATTAGATTCCAGCCTGTAACTCACTCCTGGGAATCTGTTATGACATATATAAACCCCCTGAATCCTTTGATTAGATTCCACTCTGTAACTCACTCCCGAGGTATCTGTTATTCTACATATATCCCCTTGAACCCCTCGATTAGATTCCAGCCTGGAACTCACTCCCGGGTATCTGTTATTCTATATATAAAGCCCCCGAACCTCTCGATTAGTTTCCAGCCTGTAACTCATTCCCGAGGTATCTGTTATTCTACATATAACCCCCTGAACACCTTGATTAGATTCCTGTCTGTAACTTACTCCCAGGTATCTGCTATCCTATACATAAACTCCCCTGAACCTGTCGATTAGATTCCAGCCTGTAACTCACTACTGGGAATCTGTTATTGCATATATAAACCCCCTGAATCCTTTGATTAGATTCCACCCTGTAACTCACTCCCGAGGTATCTGTTATTCTACATATATCCCCTTGAACCCATCGATTAGATTCCAGCCTGTAACTCACTCCTGAGTATCCGTTATTCTATATAAATCCCCCTGAACACCTTGATTAGATTCCTGTCTGTAACTTACTTCCAGGTATCTGCTATGCTATATGTAACTCCCTGAATCCATCGATTAGATTCCAGCCTGTAACTCACTCCCGGCTATCCGTTATTCTGTATATAAGCCACCTGAACACCTCGATTAGATCCCAGCCTGTCACTCACTCCCGGGTATCTGTTATTCCAGATATAAACCCACCTGAACCCCTCAATTAAATTCCAGCCTGTAACTCACTCCTGGGTAGACGTTATTCTATGTATAAACAACCCGAACCCCTCGATTAGCTTCAAGCCCGTAACTCACTCCCGGGTATCTGTTATTCTAAATATAAACCCCCCGAACCACTCAATTAGATTCCAGCCTGTAACTCACACCCGGGTATCCGTTATTTTATATATAAAGCCCCCCAAACCACTCAATTAGTTTCCAGCCTGTAACTCACTCCCGGGTATCTGTTATTCTATATATAAACCCGCCCGACCCCTCGATTCGATTCCAGCCTGTAACTCACTCCCGGGTATCTGTTATTCTATATATAAACCCCCCGAACCCCTCGATTAGATTCCAGCCTGTAACTCACTCCCGAGTATCTGTTATTCAATATATAAACGCCCTGAACCCCTCGATTAGATTCCAGCCTGTAACTCACCCCCGGGTATCTGTTATTCCATATATAAACCCCCCGAACCCCTCGATTAGATTCCGGCCTGTAACTCACCTCCGGGTATCTGTTATTCTATATATAAACCTCCCGAACCCCTCGATTAGGTCCCAGCCTGTAACTCACTCCCGGGTATCTGTTATTCTATATATAAACCCCCCGAACCCCTTGATTAGATTCCAGCCTGTAACTCACCTCCGGGTATCTGTTATTCTATATACAAACCCCCCGAACCCCTCGATTAGATTCCAGCCTGTAACTCACTCCCGGGTATCTGTTATTCTATATACAAACCCCCCGAACCCCTCGATTAGGTCCCAGCCTGTAACTCACCCCCGTGTATCTGTTATTCTATATATAAACCCCCCGAACCCCTCGATTAGGTCCCAGCCTGTAACTTACTCCCGGGTATCTGTTATTCTATATACAAACCCCCCGAACCCCTCGATTAGGTCCCAGCCTGTAACTCACCCCCGTGTATCTGTTATTCTATATATAAACCCCCCCGAACCCCTCGATTAGGTCCCAGCCTGTAACTCACTCCCGGGTATCTGTTATTCTATATATAAACCCCCCGAACCCCTTGATTAGATTCCAGCCTGTAACTCACCTCCGGGTATCTGTTATTCTATATACAAACCCCCCGAACCCCTCGATTAGATTCCAGCCTGTAACTCACTCCCGGGTATCTGTTATTCTATATACAAACCCCCCGAACCCCTCGATTAGGTCCCAGCCTGTAACTCACCCCCGTGTATCTGTTATTCTATATATAAACCCCCCGAACCCCTCGATTAGGTCCCAGCCTGTAACTCACTCCCGAGTATCTGTTATTCAATATATAAACGCCCTGAATCCTTTGATTAGATTCCACCCTGTAACTCACTCCCGAGGTATCTGTTATTCTACATATATCCCCTTGAACCCATCGATTAGATTCCAGCCTGTAACTCACTCCTGAGTATCCGTTATTCTATATAAATCCCCCTGAACACTTTGATTAGATTCCTGTCTGTAACTTACTTCCAGGTATCTGCTATGCTATATGTAACTCCCTGAATCCATCGATTAGATTCCAGCCTGTAACTCACTCCCGGCTATCCGTTATTCTGTATATAAGCCACCTGAACACCTCGATTAGATCCCAGCCTGTCACTCACTCCCAGGTATCTGTTATTCCAGATATAAACCCACCCGAACCCCTCAATTAAATTCCAGCCTGTAACTCACTCCTGGGTAGACGTTATTCTATGTATAAACAACCCGAACCCCTCGATTAGCTTCAAGCCCGTAACTCACTCCCGGGTATCTGTTATTCTATATATAAACCCGCCCGACCCCTCGATTCGATTCCAGCCTGTAACTCACTCCCGGGTATCTGTTATTCTATATATAAACCCGCCCGACCCCTCGATTCGATTCCAGCCTGTAACTCACTCCCGGGTATCTGTTATTCTATATATAAACCCGCCCGACCCCTCGATTAGATTCCAGCCTGTAACTCACTCCCGGGTATCTGTTATTCTATATACAAACCCCCCGAACCCCTCGATTAGGTCCCAGCCTGTAACTCACCCCCGTGTATCTGTTATTCTATATATAAACCCCCCGAACCCCTCGATTAGGTCCCAGCCTGTAACTCACTCCCGGGTATCTGTTATTCTATATATAAACCCCCCGAACCCCTTGATTAGATTCCAGCCTGTAACTCACCTCCGGGTATCTGTTATTCTATATACAAACCCCCGAACCCCTCGATTAGATTCCAGCCTGTAACTCACTCCCGGGTATCTGTTATTCTATATACAAACCCCCCGAACCCCTCGATTAGGTCCCAGCCTGTAACTCACCCCCGTGTATCTGTTATTCTATATATAAACCCCCCGAACCCCTCGATTAGGTCCCAGCCTGTAACTCACTCCCGAGAATCTGTTATTCAATATATAAACGCCCTGAACCCCTCGATTAGATTCCAGCCTGGAACTCACTCCCGGGTATCTGTTATTCTATATATAAAGCCCCCGAACCTCTCGATTAGTTTCCAGCCTGTAACTCATTCCCGGGTATCTGTTATTCTACATATAACCCCCTGAACACCTTGATTAGATTCCTGTCTGTAACTTACTCCCAGGTATCTGCTATCCTATACATAAACTCCCCTGAACCTGTCGATTAGATTCCAGCCTGTAACTCACTCCTGGGAATCTGTTATGACATATATAAACCCCCTGAATCCTTTGATTAGATTCCACCCTGTAACTCACTCCCGAGGTATCTGTTATTCTACATATATCCCCTTGAACCCCTCGATTAGATTCCAGCCTGGAACTCACTCCCGGGTATCTGTTATTCTATATATAAAGCCCCCGAACCTCTCGATTAGTTTCCAGCCTGTAACTCATTCCCGAGGTATCTGTTATTCTACATATAACCCCCTGAACACCTTGATTAGATTCCTGTCTGTAACTTACTCCCAGGTATCTGCTATCCTATACATAAACTCCCCTGAACCTGTCGATTAGATTCCAGCCTGTAACTCACTACTGGGAATCTGTTATTGCATATATAAACCCCCTGAATCCTTTGATTAGATTCCACCCTGTAACTCACTCCCGAGGTATCTGTTATTCTACATATATCCCCTTGAACCCATCGATTAGATTCCAGCCTGTAACTCACTCCTGAGTATCCGTTATTCTATATAAATCCCCCTGAACACCTTGATTAGATTCCTGTCTGTAACTTACTTCCAGGTATCTGCTATGCTATATGTAACTCCCTGAATCCATCGATTAGATTCCAGCCTGTAACTCACTCCCGGCTATCCGTTATTCTGTATATAAGCCACCTGAACACCTCGATTAGATCCCAGCCTGTCACTCACTCCCGGGTATCTGTTATTCCAGATATAAACCCACCTGAACCCCTCAATTAAATTCCAGCCTGTAACTCACTCCTGGGTAGACGTTATTCCATGTATAAACAACCCGAACCCCTCGATTAGCTTCAAGCCCGTAACTCACTCCCGGGTATCTGTTATTCTAAATATAAATCCCCCGAACCACTCAATTAGATTCCAGCCTGTAACTCACACCCGGGTATCCGTTATTTTATATATAAAGCCCCCCAAACCACTCAATTAGTTTCCAGCCTGTAACTCACTCCCGGGTATCTGTTATTCTATATATAAACCCGCCCGACCCCTCGATTCGATTCCAGCCTGTAACTCACTCCTGGGTATCTGTTATTCTATATATAAACCCCCCGAACCCCTCGATTAGATTCCAGCCTGTAACTCACTCCCGGGTATATGTTATTCTATATATAAACCCGCCCGACCCCTCGATTAGATTCCAGCCTGTAACTCACTCCCGGGTATCTGTTATTCTATATATAAAGCCTCCGAACCTCTCGATTAGTTTCCAGCCTGTAACTCATTCCCGGGTATCTGTTATTCTACATATAACCCCCTGAACACCTTGATTAGATTCCTGTCTGTAACTTACTCCCAGGTATCTGCTATCCTATACATAAACTCCCCTGAACCTGTCGATTAGATTCCAGCCTGTAACTCACTCCTGGGAATCTGTTATGACATATATAAACCCCCTGAATCCTTTGATTAGATTCCACCCTGTAACTCACTCCCGAGGTATCTGTTATTCTACATATATCCCCTTGAACCCCTCGATTAGATTCCAGCCTGGAACTCACTCCCGGGTATCTGTTATTCTATATATAAAGCCCCCGAACCTCTCGATTAGTTTCCAGCCTGTAACTCATTCCCGAGGTATCTGTTATTCTACATATAACCCCCTGAACACCTTGATTAGATTCCTGTCTGTAACTTACTCCCAGGTATCTGCTATCCTATACATAAACTCCCCTGAACCTGTCGATTAGATTCCAGCCTGTAACTCACTACTGGGAATCTGTTATTGCATATATAAACCCCCTGAATCCTTTGATTAGATTCCACCCTGTAACTCACTCCCGAGGTATCTGTTATTCTACATATATCCCCTTGAACCCATCGATTAGATTCCAGCCTGTAACTCACTCCTGAGTATCCGTTATTCTATATAAATCCCCCTGAACACTTTGATTAGATTCCTGTCTGTAACTTACTTCCAGGTATCTGCTATGCTATATGTAACTCCCTGAATCCATCGATTAGATTCCAGCCTGTAACTCACTCCCGGCTATCCGTTATTCTGTATATAAGCCACCTGAACACCTCGATTAGATCCCAGCCTGTCACTCACTCCCAGGTATCTGTTATTCCAGATATAAACCCACCCGAACCCCTCAATTAAATTCCAGCCTGTAACTCACTCCTGGGTAGACGTTATTCTATGTATAAACAACCCGAACCCCTCGATTAGCTTCAAGCCCGTAACTCACTCCCGGGTATCTGTTATTCTATATATAAACCCGCCCGACCCCTCGATTCGATTCCAGCCTGTAACTCACTCCCGGGTATCTGTTATTCTATATATAAACCCGCCCGACCCCTCGATTCGATTCCAGCCTGTAACTCACTCCCGGGTATCTGTTATTCTATATATAAACCCGCCCGACCCCTCGATTAGATTCCAGCCTGTAACTCACTCCCGGGTATCTGTTATTCTATATACAAACCCCCCGAACCCCTCGATTAGGTCCCAGCCTGTAACTCACCCCCGTGTATCTGTTATTCTATATATAAACCCCCCGAACCCCTCGATTAGGTCCCAGCCTGTAACTCACTCCCGGGTATCTGTTATTCTATATATAAACCCCCCGAACCCCTTGATTAGATTCCAGCCTGTAACTCACCTCCGGGTATCTGTTATTCTATATACAAACCCCCCGAACGCCTCGATTAGATTCCAGCCTGTAACTCACTCCCGGGTATCTGTTATTCTATATACAAACCCCCCGAACCCCTCGATTAGGTCCCAGCCTGTAACTCACCCCCGTGTATCTGTTATTCTATATATAAACCCCCCGAACCCCTCGATTAGGTCCCAGCCTGTAACTCACTCCCGAGAATCTGTTATTCAATATATAAACGCCCTGAACCCCTCGATTAGATTCCAGCCTGGAACTCACTCCCGGGTATCTGTTATTCTATATATAAAGCCCCCGAACCTCTCGATTAGTTTCCAGCCTGTAACTCATTCCCGGGTATCTGTTATTCTACATATAACCCCCTGAACACCTTGATTAGATTCCTGTCTGTAACTTACTCCCAGGTATCTGCTATCCTATACATAAACTCCCCTGAACCTGTCGATTAGATTCCAGCCTGTAACTCACTCCTGGGAATCTGTTATGACATATATAAACCCCCTGAATCCTTTGATTAGATTCCACCCTGTAACTCACTCCCGAGGTATCTGTTATTCTACATATATCCCCTTGAACCCCTCGATTAGATTCCAGCCTGGAACTCACTCCCGGGTATCTGTTATTCTATATATAAAGCCCCCGAACCTCTCGATTAGTTTCCAGCCTGTAACTCATTCCCGAGGTATCTGTTATTCTACATATAACCCCCTGAACACCTTGATTAGATTCCTGTCTGTAACTTACTCCCAGGTATCTGCTATCCTATACATAAACTCCCCTGAACCTGTCGATTAGATTCCAGCCTGTAACTCACTACTGGGAATCTGTTATTGCATATATAAACCCCCTGAATCCTTTGATTAGATTCCACCCTGTAACTCACTCCCGAGGTATCTGTTATTCTACATATATCCCCTTGAACCCATCGATTAGATTCCAGCCTGTAACTCACTCCTGAGTATCCGTTATTCTATATAAATCCCCCTGAACACCTTGATTAGATTCCTGTCTGTAACTTACTTCCAGGTATCTGCTATGCTATATGTAACTCCCTGAATCCATCGATTAGATTCCAGCCTGTAACTCACTCCCGGCTATCCGTTATTCTGTATATAAGCCACCTGAACACCTCGATTAGATCCCAGCCTGTCACTCACTCCCGGGTATCTGTTATTCCAGATATAAACCCACCTGAACCCCTCAATTAAATTCCAGCCTGTAACTCACTCCTGGGTAGACGTTATTCCATGTATAAACAACCCGAACCCCTCGATTAGCTTCAAGCCCGTAACTCACTCCCGGGTATCTGTTATTCTAAATATAAATCCCCCGAACCACTCAATTA
The DNA here is from genome assembly GCF_044704955.1 of Pristiophorus japonicus. NCBI lineage: Eukaryota > Metazoa > Chordata > Chondrichthyes > Pristiophoridae > Pristiophorus > Pristiophorus japonicus. Next base: position 26,791,596 of record NC_092002.1, read on the forward strand.
GATTCCAGCCTGTAACTCACACCCGGGTATCCGTTATTTTATATATAAAGCCCCCCAAACCACTCAATTAGTTTCCAGCCTGTAACTCACTCCCGGGTATCTGTTATTCTATATATAAACCCGCCCGACCCCTCGATTCGATTCCAGCCTGTAACTCACTCCTGGGTATCTGTTATTCTATATATAAACCCCCCGAACCCCTCGATTAGATTCCAGCCTGTAACTCACTCCCGGGTATATGTTATTCTATATATAAACCCGCCCGACCCCTCGATTAGATTCCAGCCTGTAACTCACTCCCGGGTATCTGTTATTCTATATACAAACCCCCCGAACCCCTCGATTAGGTCCCAGCCTGTAACTCACCCCCGTGTATCTGTTATTCTATATATAAACCCCCCGAACCCCTCGATTAGGTCCCAGCCTGTAACTCACTCCCGAGAATCTGTTATTCAATATATAAACGCCCTGAACCCCTCGATTAGATTCCAGCCTGGAACTCACTCCCGGGTATCTGTTATTCTATATATAAAGCCCCCGAACCTCTCGATTAGTTTCCAGCCTGTAACTCATTCCCGGGTATCTGTTATTCTACATATAACCCCCTGAACACCTTGATTAGATTCCTGTCTGTAACTTACTCCCAGGTATCTGCTATCCTATACATAAACTCCCCTGAACCTGTCGATTAGATTCCAGCCTGTAACTCACTCCTGGGAATCTGTTATGACATATATAAACCCCCTGAATCCTTTGATTAGATTCCACCCTGTAACTCACTCCCGAGGTATCTGTTATTCTACATATATCCCCTTGAACCCCTCGATTAGATTCCAGCCTGGAACTCACTCCCGGGTATCTGTTATTCTATATATAAAGCCCCCGAACCTCTCGATTAGTTTCCAGCCTGTAACTCATTCTCGAGGTATCTGTTATTTTACATATAACCCCCTGAACACCTTGATTAGATTCCTGTCTGTAACTTACTCCCAGGTATCTGCTATCCTATACATAAACTCCCCTGAACCTGTCGATTAGATTCCAGCCTGTAACTCACTACTGGGAATCTGTTATTGCATATATAAACCCCCTGAATCCTTTGATTAGATTCCACCCTGTAACTCACTCCCGAGGTATCTGTTATTCTACATATATCCCCTTGAACCCATCGATTAGATTCCAGCCTGTAACTCACTCCTGAGTATCCGTTATTCTATATAAATCCCCCTGAACACCTTGATTAGATTCCTGTCTGTAACTTACTTCCAGGTATCTGCTATGCTATATGTAACTCCCTGAATCCATCGATTAGATTCCAGCCTGTAACTCACTCCCGGCTATCCGTTATTCTGTATATAAGCCACCTGAACACCTCGATTAGATCCCAGCCTGTCACTCACTCCCGGGTATCTGTTATTCCAGATATAAACCCACCCGAACCCCTCAATTAAATTCCAGCCTGTAACTCACTCCTGGGTAGACGTTATTCTATGTATAAACAACCCGAACCCCTCGATTAGCTTCAAGCCCGTAACTCACTCCCGGATATCTGTTATTCTAAATATAAACCCCCCGAACCACTCAATTAGATTCCAGCCTGTAACTCACACCCGGGTATCCGTTATTTTATATATAAAGCCCCCCAAACCACTCAATTAGATTCCAGCCTGTAACTCACTCCCGGGTATCTGTTATTCTATATATAAACCCGCCCGACCCCTCGATTCGATTCCAGCCTGTAACTCACTCCTGGGTATCTGTTATTCTATATATAAACCCGCCCGACCCCTCGATTAGATTCCAGCCTGTAACTCACTCCCGGGTATCTGTTATTCTATATATAAACCCCCCGAACACCTTGATTAGATTCCAGCCTGTAACTCACTCCCGGGTATCTGTTATTCTATATATAAACCCCCTGAACTCCTCGATTAGATTCCAGCCTGTAACTCACTCCCGGGTATCTGTTATTCTATATATAAACCCCCCGAACCCCTCGATTAGATTCCAGCCTGTAACTCACTCCCGAGTATCTGTTATTCAATATATAAACCCGCCCGACCCCTCGATTCGATTCCAGCCTGGAACTCACTCCCGGGTATCTGTTATTCTATATATAAAGCCCCCGAACCTCTCGATTAGTTTCCAGCCTGTAACTCATTCCCGGGTATCTGCTATTCTACATATAACCCCCTGAACACCTTGATTAGATTCCTGTCTGTAACTTACTCCCAGGTATCTGCTATCCTATACATAAACTCCCCTGAACCTGTCGATTAGATTCCAGCCTGTAACTCACTCCTGGGAATCTGTTATGACATATATAAACCCCCTGAATCCTTTGATTAGATTCCACCCTGTAACTCACTCCCGAGGTATCTGTTATTCTACATATATCCCCTTGAACCCATCGATTAGATTCCAGCCTGTAACTCACTCCCGGATATCTGTTATTCTATATATAAACCCCCCCGAACCTCTCGATTAGATTCCAGCCTGTAACTCACTCCTGAGTATCCGTTATTCTATATAAATCCCTATGAACACCTTGATTAGATCCCTGTCTGTAACTTCCTTCCAGGTATCTGCTATTCTATATGTACCTCCCTGAATCCATCGATTAGATTCCAGCCTGTAACTCACCCCCAGATATGTGTTATTATATATATATAACCCCCTGAACCTCTCGATTAGCTTCCAGCCTGCAACTCACTCCCGGGTATCTGTTATTCTATATATAAACCCCCTGAACCCCACGATTAGCTTGCAGCCTGTTACTCACTCCCGGGGTATCTGTTATTCTATATACCAGCTCCACGAACGCCTCGATTAGATTGCAGCCTGTAACTCACTCCCGGGTATCCGTTAATGTATATATAAACCCCCGAACCCCTCGATTAGATTGCAGCCTGTAACTCACTCCCGGGTATCCGTTAATCTATATGTAAACCCCCGAACCCATCGATTAGATTCCAGTCTGTAACTCACTCCAAGGTATCTGTTGTTCCATATATAAACTCCCCCAAACCTCTCAATTAGATTCCAGCCTGTAACCCACTCCCGGGTATGTGTTGTTCTATATTGAATTCAACCTGTAACTCACTCCCGGGTGTCCATTAATCAATATTTAAACCCCCCCCGAACCCCTCAATTAGCTTGCAGCCTGTAACTCACCCCCAGGAATCTGCTTTCTATAGATAAAGCCCCGAACCACTCGATTAAATTCCAGCCTGTAACATAAGAACATAAGAATTAGGAACAGGAGTAGGCCATCTAGCCCCTCGAGCCTGCCATTCAACAAGATTCAACAAGATCATGGCTGATCTGGCCGTGGACTCAGCCCCACTTACCCGCCCCCTCCCCGTAACCCTTAATTCCCTTATTGGTTAAAAATCTATCTATCTGTGATTTGAATACATTCAATGAGCTAGCCTCAACTGCTTCCTTGGGCAGAGAATTCCACAGATTCACAACCCTCTGGGAGAAGAAATTACTTCTCAACTCGGTTTTAAATTGGCTCCCCCGTATTTTGAGGCTGTGCCCCCTAGTTCTAGTCTCCCCGACCAGTGGAAACAACCTCTCTGCCTCTATCCTGTCTATCCCTTTCATTATTTTAAATGTTTCTATAAGATCACCCCTCATCCTTTTAAATTCCAACGAGTAAAGACCCAGTCTACTCAATCTATCATCATAAGGTAATCCCCTCATCTCCGGAATCAGCCTAGTGAATCGTCTCTGTCCCCACTCCAAAGCTAATATATCCTTCCTTAAGTAAGGTGACTAAAACTGCACGCAGTACTCCAGGTGCGGCCTCACCAATACCCTGTACAGTTGCAGCAGGACCTCCCTGCTTTTGTACTCCATCCCTCTCGCAATGAAGGCCAACATTCCATTCGCCTTCCTGATTACCTGCTGCACCTGCAAACTAACTTTTTGGGATTCATGCACAAGGACCCCCAGGTCCCTTTGCACCTCAGCATGTTGTAATTTCTCCCCATTCAAATAATATTCCCTTTTACTGTTTTTTTTCCCAAGGTGGATGACCTCACACTTTCCGACATTGTATTCCATCTGCCAAACCTTAGCCCATTCGCTTAACCTATCTAAATCTCCTTGCAGCCTCTCTGAGTCCTCTACACAACCCGTTTTCCCACTAATCTTTGTGTCATCTGTAAACCCCCCGAACCCCTCGATTAGATCCCAGCCTGTAACTCACTCCCGTGTATCTGTTATTCTAGATATAAACCCCCTGAACCCCTCGATTAAATCCCAGCCTGTAACTCACTCCCGGGTATCTGTTATTCTATATATAAACCCCCTGAACCCCTCGATTAGATTCCAGCCTGTAACTCACTCCCGGGGTATCTGTTATTCTATATATAAACCCCCCAAACCCCTCGATTAGATTCCAGCCTGTAACTCACTCCCGAGCATCTGGTATTCTATATATAAACCCCCTGAACCCCTCGATTAGATTCCAGCCTGTAACTCACTCCCGAGTATCTGTTATTCTATATATAAACCCCCTGTACCCCTCGATTAGATTCCAGCCTGTAACTCACTCCCGGGTGTCTGTTATTCTATATATAAACCCCCTGAACCCCTCGATTAGATTCCAGCCTGTAACTCACTCCCGGGTATCTGTTATTCTATATATAAAGCCCCCGAACCTCTCGATTAGTTTCCAGCCTGTAACTCATTCCCGAGGTATCTGTTATTCTACATATAACCCCCTGAACACCTTGATTAGATTCCTGTCTGTAACTTACTCCCAGGTATCTGCTATCCTATACATAAACTCCCCTGAACCTGTCGATTAGATTCCAGCCTGTAACTCACTCCCAAGGTATCTGTTATTCTACATATATCCCCCCCGAACCTCTCGATTAGATTCCAGCCTGTAACTCACTCCTGAGTATCCGTTATTCTATATAAATCCCCCTGAACACCTTGATTAGATTCCTGTCTGTAACTTACTTCCACGTATCTGCTATGCTATATGTAACTCCCTGAATCCATCGATTAGATTCCAGCCTGTAACTCACTCCCGGGGTATCTGTTATTTTTCCTTTAAAACCCCTTGAACCTCTCGATTCGATTCCAGCCTGTAACTCACCCCCGGGGTATCTGTTATTCTATATATAAACCCACCGAACCCCTCGATTAGATTCCAGCCTGTAACTCACCCCCGGGTATCTGTAATTCTATATGTAAACCCCCTGAACCCCTCGATTAGATTCCAGCCTGTAACTCACCCCCGGGTATCTGTTACTCTATCTTCAAAACCCCTTGAACCTCTCGATTAGATTCCAGCCTGTAACTCACCCCCGGGGTATCTGTTATTCTGTATACAAACCCCCCGAACCCCTCGATTAGGTCCCAGCCTGTAACTCACCCCCGTGTATCTGTTATTCTATATATAAACCCCCCGAACCCCTCGATTAGGTCCCAGCCTGTAACTCACTCCCGGGTATCTGTTATTCTATATACAAACCGCCCGAACCCCTCGATTAGGTCCCAGCCTGTAACTCACCCCCGGGTATCTGTTATTCTATATATAAACCCCCCCGAACCCCTCGATTCGGTCCCAGCCTGTAACTCACTCCCGGGTATCTGTTATTCTATATATAAACCCCCCCGTACTCCTCGATTAGATTCCAGCCTGTAACTCACCCCCGGGGTATCTGTTATTCTATATATAAACCCACCGAACCCCTCGATTAGATTCCAGCCTGTAACTCACCCCCGGGTATCTGTTATTCTATATATAAACCCCCTGAACCCCTCGATTAGATTCCAGCCTGTAACTCACCCCCGGGTATCTGTTATTCTATATATAAACCCCCCCGAACCCCTCGATTAGATTCCAGCCTGTAACTCACTCCCAGGGTATCTGTTATTCTATATATAAACCCCCCCTGAACCCCTCGATTAGATTCCAGCCTGTAACTCACCCCCGGGGTATCTGTTATTCTATATATAAACCCACCGAACCCCTCGATTAGATTCCAGCCTGTAACTCACTCCCGGGTATCTGTTATTCTATATATAAACCCCCTGAACCCCTCGATTAGATTCCAGCCTGTAACTCACCCCCGGGTATTTGTTATTCTATATATAAACCCCCCGAGCCCCTCGATTAGATTCCAGCCTGCAACTCACCCCGGGTATCTGTTATTCTATATATAAACCCCCCGAACCCCTCGATTAGGTCCCAGCCTGTAACTCACTTCCGGGTATCTGTTATTCTATATATAAACCCCCCGAACCCCTCGATTAGGTCCCAGCCTGTAACTCACTCCCGGGTATCTGTTATTCTATATACAAACCCCCCGAACCCCGAGATTAGGTCCTAGCCTGTAACTCACTCCCGGGTATTTGTTATTCTATATATAAACCCCCCGTACTCCTCGATTAGGTCCCAGCCTGTAACTCACTCCCGGGGTATCTGTTATTCTAAATATAAACCCCCTGAACCCCTCGATTAGGTCCCAGCCTGTAACTCACTCCCGGGGTATCTGTTATTGTATATATAAACCCCCCCGTACTCCTCGATTAGATTCCAGCCTGTAACTCACCCACGGGGTATCTGTTATTCTATATATAAACCCACCGAACCCCTCGATAAGATTCCAGCCTGTAACTCACCCCCGGGGTATCTGTTATTCTGTATACAAACCCCCCGAACCCCTCGATTAGGTCCCAGCCTGTAACTCACCCCCGTGTATCTGTTATTCTATATATAAACCCCCCGAACCCCTCGATTAGGTCCCAGCCTGTAACTCACTCCCGGGTATCTGTTATTCCAAATACAAACCCCCCGAACCCCTCGATTCGGTCCCAGCCTGTAACTCACCCCCGGGTATCTGTTATTCTATATATAAACCCCCCCGAACCCCTCGATTAGATTCCAGCCTGTAACTCACCCCCGGGTATCTGTTATTCTATATATAAACCCCCCCGAACCCCTCGATTAGATTCCAGCCTGTAACTCACTCCCAGGGTATCTGTTATTCTATATATAAACCCCCCCTGAACCCCTCGATTAGATTCCAGCCTGTAACTCACCCCCGGGGTATCTGTTATTCTATATATAAACCCACCGAACCCCTCGATTAGATTCCAGCCTGTAACTCACTCCTGGGTATCTGTTATTCTATATATAAACCCCCTGAACCCCTCGATTAGATTCCAGCCTGTAACTCACCCCCGGGTATTTGTTATTCTATATATAAACCCCCCGAGCCCCTCGATTAGATTCCAGCCTGTAACTCACCCCGGGTATCTGTTATTCTATATATAAACCCCCCGAACCCCTCGATTAGGTCCCAGCCTGTAACTCACTCCCGGGTATCTGTTATTCTATATACAAACCCCCCGAACCCCTAGATTAGGTCCTAGCCTGTAACTCACTCCCGGGTATTTGTTATTCTATATATAAACCCCCCGTACTCCTCGATTAGGTCCCAGCCTGTAACTCACTCCCGGGGTATCTGTTATTGTATATATAAACCCCCCCGTACTCCTCGATTAGATTCCAGCCTGTAACTCACCCACGGGGTATCTGTTATTCTATCTATAAACCCACCGAACCCCTCGATTAGATTCCAGCCTGTAACTCACCCCCGGGTATCTGTTATTCTATATATAAACCCCCTGAACCCCTCGATTAGATTCCAGCCTGTAACTCACCACCGGGTATCTGTTATTCTATATATAAACCCCCCCGAACCCCTCGATAAGATTCCAGCCTGTAACTCACCCCCGGGGTATCTGTTATTCTATATATAAACCCACCGAACCCCTCAATTAGATTCCAGCCTGTAACTCACTCCTGGGTATCGGTTATTTTATATATAAACACCCCGAACCCCTCGATTAGATTCCAGCCTGTAACTCACCCCCGGGTATCTGTTATTCTATATATAAACCCCCCGAACCCCTCGATTAGATTCCAGCCTGTAACTCACCCCCGGGTATCTGTTATTCTATATATAAACCCCCTGAACCCCTCGATTAGATTCCAGCCTGTAACTCACCCCCGGGGTATCTGTTATTCTATATATAAACCCACCGAACCCCTCGATTAGATTCCAGCCTGTAACTCACCCCCGGGTATCTGTTATTCTATATATAAACCCCCCCGAACCCCTCGATTAGATTCCAGCCTGTAACTCACCCCCGGGGTATCTGTTATTCTATATATAAACCCACCGAACCCCTCGATTAGATTCCAGCCTGTAACGCACCCCCGGGTATCTGTTATTCTATATATAAACCCCCCGAACCCCTCGATTAGATTCCAGCCTGTAACTCACCTCCGGGTATCTGTTATTCTATATATAAACCTCCCGAACCCCTCGATTAGGTCCCAGCCTGTAACTCACTCCCGGGTATCTGTTATTCTATATACAAACCCCCCGAACCCCTCGATTCGATTCCAGCCTGTAACTCACTCCCGGGTATCTGTTATTCTATATACAAACCCCCCGAACCCCTCGATTAGGTCCCAGCCTGTAACTCACTCCCGGGTATCTGTTATTCTATATATAAACCCCCCCGAACCCCTCGATTAGGTCCCAACCTGTAACTCACTCCCGGGGTATCTGTTATTCTATATATAAACCCCCCGAACTCCTCGATTAGGTCCCAGCCTGTAACTCACTCCCGGGTATCTGTTATTCTATATATAAACCCTCCCGTACTCCTCGATTAGATTCCAGCCTGTAACTCACCCCCGGGGTATCTGTTATTCTATATATAAACCCACCGAACCCCTCGATTAGATTCCAGCCTGTAACTCACCCCCGAGTGTCTGTTATTCCATATATAAACCCCCTGAACCCCTCGATTAGATTCCAGCCTGTAACTCACTCCCGGGTATCTGTTATTCTATATATAAACCCACCCGAACCCCTCGATTAGATTCCAGCCTGTAACTCACCCCCGGGGTATCTGTTATTCTATATATAAACCCACCGAACCACTCGATTAGATTCCAGCCTGTAACTCACTTCCGGGTATCTGTTATTTTATATATAAACCCCCCGAACCCCTCGATTAGATTCCAGCCTGTAACTCACCCCCGGGGTGTCTGTTATTCTATATATAAACCCACCGAACCCCTCGATTAGATTCCAGCCTGTAACTCACCCCCGGGTATCTGTTATTCTATATATAAACCCCCCGAACCCCTCGATTAGATTCCAGCCTGTAACTCACTCCCGGGTATCTGTTATTCTATATACAAACCCCCCGAACCCCTCGATTAGGTCCCAGCCTGTAACTCACCCCCGTGTATCTGTTATTCTATATATAAACCCCCCGAACCCCTCGATTAGGTCCCAGCCTGTAACTTACTCCCGGGTATCTGTTATTCTATATATAAACCCCCCGTACTCCTCGATTAGATTCCAGCCTGTAACTCACTCCCGGGTATCTGTTATTCTATATATAAACCCCCCGAACCCCTCGATTAGGTCCCAGCCTGTAACTTACTCCCGGGTATCTGTTATTCTATATATAAACCCCCCGAACCCCTCGATTAGGTCCCAGCCTGTAACTCACTCCCGGGTATCTGCTTTTCTATATATTGCTGCTGTGAATGCTGATCATTCTGCCTTCTGCCTGTTTCACTCTACCTCCGACATGTGACATTGACAGGAGAGTTTTGCTTGTTTTTTTGCTGTCTGTTGGTTAGATTGCTGATGGTTGCCGGGATGCCTTCAGCAGTTGCTGGGATGGTTGCTATGATATATTCAGCGGTTGCTGGGATGGTTGCTGTGATATATTCAGCGGTTGCCGGGATGGTAGCTGTGATATATTCAGCAGTTGCTGGGATGGTTGCTATGATATATTCAGCGGTTGCTGGGATGGTTGCTATGATATAGTCAGCAGTTGCCAGCGTGTCATCTGCGGTTGCTGGTCTGGTTGCCGGGCTGGTTGCTGGGATGTGTTCACTGGTTGCCGGGCTGGTTGCCGGGTTGTGTTCACTAGTTGCCGGGCTGGGTGCCGGGCTGGTTGCTGGGTTGGTTGTTGGGCTGGTTGCCGGGATGTGTTCACTAGTTGCCGGGCTGGGTGCCGGGCTGGTTGCTGGGTTGGTTGTTGGGCTGGTTGCCGGGATGTGTTCACTAGTTGCCGGGCTGGTTGCTGGGTTGGTTGTTGGGCTGGTTGCCGGGATGTGTTCACTAGTTGCCAGGCTGGGTGCCGGGCTGGTTGCTGGGTTGGTTGTTGGGCTGGTTGCCGGGATGTGTTTACTGGTTGCCGGGTTGGTTGTTGGGCTGGTTGCTGGGATGTGTTCACTGGTTGCCGGGTTGGTTGTCGGACTGAGTGCCGGGCTGATTGCCGGGCTGGGTGCCGGGCTGGGTGCCGGGCTGGGTGCCGCAATGTGTTCACTAGTTGCCGGGCTGGTTGTCGGGCTGGGTGCCGGAATGTGTTCACTAGTTGCCGGGCTGTTTGCCGGACTGGTTGCCGGGCTGGTTGCCGGGCTGGGTGCCGGGCTGGGTGCCGGGCTGGTTGCTGGGATGTGTTCACTAGTTGCCGGGCTGGTTGCCGGGATGTGTTCACTAGTTGCCGGGCTGGTTGCCGGGATGTGTTCACTAGTTGCCGGGCTGGTTGCCGGGATGTGTTCACTAGTTGCCGGGCTGGGTGCCGGGCTGGGTGCCGGGCTGGGTGCCGGAATGTGTTCACTAGTTGCTGGGTTGGTTGCCGGGCTGGTTGCCGGAATGTGTTCACTAGTTGCCGGGCTGGTTGCCGGGATGTGTTCACTAGTTGCCGGGCTGGTTGCCGGGATGTGTTCACTAGTTGCCGGGCTGGGTGCCGGGATGTGTTCACTAGTTGCCGGGCTGGTTGCCGGGCTGGGTGCCGGGATGTGTTCACTAGTTGCCGGGCTGGGTGCCGGAATGTGTTCACAAGTTGCCGGGCTGGTTGCCGGTCTGGGTGCCGGAATGTGTTCACTAGTTGCCGGGCTGGTTGCCGGGCTGGTTGCCGGGCTGGGTGCCGGAATGTGTTCACTAGTTGCCGGGCAGGTTGCCGGGCTGGTTGCCGGGCAGGTTGCCGGGCTGGTTGCCGGGCTGGGTGCCGGAATGTGTTCACTAGTTGCCGGGCTGGTTGCCGGGCTGGGTGCCGGAATGTGTTCACTAGTTGCCGGGCAGGTTGCCGGACTGGTTGCCGGGCTAGGTGCTGGAATGTGTTCACTAGTTGCCGGGCAGGTTGCCGGGCAGGTTGCCGGGCTGGGTGCCGGAATGTGTTCACTAGTTGCCGGGCAGGTTGCCGGGCTGGGTGCCGGGCTGGGTGCCGGGCTGGGTGCCAGAATGTGTTCACTAGTTGCCGGGCAGGTTGCCGGGCTCGTTGCCGGGCTGGGTGCCAGAATGTGTTCACTAGTTGTCGGGCAGGTTGCCGGGCTGGGTGCTGGGCTGGGTGCCAGAATGTGTTCACTAGTTGCCGGGCTGGGTGCCGGGCTGGGTGCTGGAATGTGTTCACTAGTTGCCGGGCAGGTTGCCGGGCTGGGTGCTGGGCTGGGTGCCGGGATGTGTTCACTAGTTGCCGGACAGGTTGCCGGGCAGGTTGCCGGGCTGGGTGCCGGGCTGGGTGCTGGGCTGGGCGCCAAGCTGACTGCCCAGGTGTTGTGACGGAGCTGCAGTGTGGAGTGTGTCAGTACCTGTTGTGGAACGTTAACAATTAACTGGCATTACCTCCCGGCCCCTCCCCTGCACTCCGGCAGTGTTGCAGTGTGAGGCTTGTTGCTGCTCTGACGATCCTTTGTTCTGAGAACCCTTTCCTATTAAATGTGTTTGCCGGGGTTTGGGGCGCTGGGGGCTGTGTGATGTGGGGCGCTGGGCCCGGGCTCCGGCTGGTGCAGGGTGCAGTTCCTGGTGACGTGTGTGTGTGTGTGTGCAGGCTGGCTGCTCACTGCAGCATTTCTCGGTTACTGAATGCTGAGGTCAGGCAAGGAGATGGGATAGCGGGACTGCAGCACTCACATCACTCTCCAGGCAGGATGTCTGGGGGGGATCCCAGCCATCTCACTGTCTCTCCTTTCGCTTGCAGCTGGGTGACTGGATTAATGAGAAGATGTTGACAGTCTGTACCACGTCACACGATGATGCTCAGAAGCTGCACAAAAAATGGCTGAAGCACCAGGCGTTCATGGCAGAGCTGGTGTTGAACCGGGAATGGCTGGCTAAGATCGAGAAGGTAAGGGAGCGATGGGAATGCGGCTGAGCACGAGCGGCTGTGTGTCACAGGGACACCGGCTCACTCAGTTACTCCCCCGTTTCTCCACTGCATTCGGCAGTTTGTTTTTGCTGGATCTTTAAGGCTTTCATCCCCCTGCAAACCGTTCCTTGCAACAAGGGAAATATTAGAGAGGCCGGGTAATCTGGGTCATCGGGGGTGGGGGGTTTATCGGGGCGTGGGGGAGGGGGTTGTCGGGGAGGGGGTTATCGGGGTGTGGGGGAGGGGGTTGTCGGGAGGTTAATGGAGGTTATTGAGGGGGGGGGTCCGGGTTATCAGGGGTCCGGGTTATTGGGGTCCGGGTTATCGGGGGTCCGGGTTATCGGGGGTCCAAGTTATCGGGGGGGTCTGGGTTATCAGGGGTCCGGATTATCGGGGTCCGGGTTATCGGGGGTCCGGGGGTCCAGGCTATTGGAGATCTGGGTTATCAGGGGTCCAGGCTATTGGGGGTCCAGGTTATCGGGGGTCCGGGTTATCGGGGGTCCGAGTTATCGGGGTCTGGGTTATCGGGGTCCGGGTTATCGGGGGTCCGGGTTATCGGGGTCCGGGTTATTGGGGTCCGGGTTATCGGGGGTCCGTGTTATCGGGGTCTGGGTTATCGGGGGTCCGGGTTATTGGGGTCCGGGTTATCGGGGGTCCGGGTTATCGGGGTCTGGGTTATCGGGGGTCTGGGTTATCGGGGGTCCGGGTTATCGGGGTCCGGGTTATCGGGGGTCCGGGGGTCCAGGCTATTGGAGATCTGGGTTATCAGGGGTCCAGGCTATCGGGGGTCCAGGTTATCGGGGGTCCGGGTTATCGGGGGTCCGGGTTATCGGGGTCTGGGTTATCGGGGTCCGGGTTATCGGGGGTCCGGGTTATCGGGGTCCGGGTTATTGGGGTCCGGGTTATCGGGGGTCCGTGTTATCGGGGTCTGGGTTATCGGGGGTCCGGGTTATTGGGGTCCGTGTTATCGGGGGTCCGGGTTATCGGGGTCTGGGTTATCGGGGGTCCGGGTTATTGGGGTCCGGGTTATCGGGGGTCCAGGTTATCGGGGTCCGGGTTATTGGGGGATCCGGGTTATCGGGGGTCCGGGTTATCGGGTCCGGATTATCGGGGTCTGGGTTATTTGGGGGTCCGGGTTATCGGGGTCTGGGTTATCGGGGGTCCGGGTTATCGGGGTCCGGGTTATTGGGGGGTCCGGGTTATTGGGGGGTCCGGGTTATCGGGGTCCGGGTTATCGGGGTCCGGGTTATTGGGGGGTCCGGGTTATCGGGGGTCCGGGTTATCGGGGGTCCCGGTTATGGGGGGTCCGGGTTATCGGGGGTCCGGGTTATTGGGGGGTCCGGGGTTATCGAGGGGGTAGCCGGTATACTCACTTTTCCGCCTCATGGTTTCTCATTAGTTTGAGCTATTTATGAACTTGCGTAACTCTGTAATTTTGCAGAGTTTTGCTAAAGATTTGGGTTGTGAAGGGCTGGCTTTTGCAGGTCCTTGACTGGTTCCTGATGTGTGAGAGGGGCTGATCTGGGCTATGTAGTATCTAGCAATGGAATTTTATAATAGCACATAATGCACCCTATGTAATGCATGCTATTAGCATGTACTTTATATATCCTGTAATATAGTGTGCTGAACTGGGTCTGATATATTGAAACAGTCGAATACATGCTGGGCTGTGTGTAACACACGGTATGATATAGACTGGGTCTGATATACACGCTGTCATTGACTGGACTGTGTATATTACATCCTGTAACATGCACTGGAGTGTATAATATATAGGTAACCATTGAAAAGAAAAAGAAGAAAGACTTGCATTTATATAGCACCAGATGTCTCATTTACAACCAATGAAGTACTTTTGGAGTGTAGTCACTATTGTAATGTGGAACACATGGCAGCCAATTTGCGCACAGCAAGCTCCCACAAACAGCAATGTGATAATGACCAGATAATCTGGTTTTTTTGTTATGTTGATGGAGGGATAAATATTGGCCAGGACACCGGGGATAACTCCCCTGCTCTTCTTCAAAATAGTGCCCTGGGATCTGAGCAGACTTGGTTTAAATTCTCATCTGAAAGACAGCACCTCCGACAGTGCAGCACTCCCACAGCACTGCACGAGATTTATGTGCTCAAGTTCTGGGAGAGGGACTTGAACCCACAACCTTCTGACTCAGAGGCAAGAGTGTCACGACCGGCACTGAGTATGGACTGAGTAATAACTAACAAAACATTTAGATAGCGCCTTTCACATCCTCAGGACATTCCAAGCTGCTTCATAATGAGTGAACTGTAGTCATTATTGTTCCCTCGGAAAATGTGGCCGTTAACTTGCACACAGCAAGATCCCAGCACCGGGCATGAGATGGATGCAGAGTTCCTCTGCTTTTGATGGTGCGAGTAGAGGGATAAACATTTGGCGAGATAACAGGGGGAGCTCCCTGCTCTTTTTCAAAATAGTACCATGGAATTTTTTAGATCCATTTGAGAGAACAGATTAATGTCTCATCCAACAGTGCGGCACTCCCTCAGTACTGCCCCTCCGACAGTGCGGCACTCCCTCAGTACTGCCCCTCCGACAGTGCGGCACTCCCTCAGTACTGCCCCTCCGACAGTGCGGCACTCCCTCAGTACTGCCCCTCCGACAGTGCGGCACTCCCTCAGTACTGCCCCTCCAACAGTGCGGCACTCCCTCAGTACTGCCCCTCCGACAGTGCAGCACTCCCTCAGTACTGCCCCTCCGACAGTGCAGCACTCCCTCAGTACTGCCCCTCCGACAGTGCAGCACTCCCTCAGTACTGCCCCTCCGACAGTGCGGCACTCCCTCAGTACTGCCCCTCCAACAGTGCGGCACTCCCTCAGTACTGCCCCTCCGACAGTGCAGCACTCCCTCAGTACTGCCCCTCCGACAGTGCAGCACTCCCTCAGTACTGCCCCTCCGACAGTGCGGCACTCCCTCAGTACTGAACCTCCGACAGTGCGGCACTCCCTCAGTACTGCCCCTCCGACAGTGCAGCACTCCCTCAGTACTGCCCCTCCGACAGTGCGGCACTCCCTCAGTACTGCCCCTCCGACAGTGCGGCACTCCCTCAGTACTGCCCCTCCGACAGTGCAGCACTCCCTCAGTACTGCCCCTCCGACAGTGCGGCACTCCCTCAGTACTGCCCCTCCCACAGTGCGGCACTCCCTCAGTACTGCCCCTCCGACAGTGCGGCACTCCCTCAGTACTGCCCCTCCGACAGTGCGGCACTCCCTCAGTACTGTCCCTCCGACAGTGCGGCACTCCCTCAGTACTGCCCCTCCGACAGTGCGGCACTCCCTCAGTACTGCCCCTCCGACAGTGCGGCACTCCCTCAGTACTGCCCCTCCGACAGTGCGGCACTCCCTCAGTACTGCCCCTCCGACAGTGCGGCACTCTCTCAGTACTGCCCCTCCGACAGTGCGGCACTCCCTCAGTATGTTCTTATGAAATGGATATAGTATATACTACAGCACACACTGAATTATGTATAATATATGTACTGGGCTGCGTTTTTTCATTTGTTCTGGAATGTGGGCTGAAATGGCCTCCTTTCGTGCTGTAAACTTCGATGATTCTATGATAAACTAGCTGATGATGGTTGGGCCTAGGACACTGCCCTGAGGAACTCCTGCAGCGATATCCTGGGGCTGGGATGATTGACCTCCAACCACCACAATATATTATATATTGAGCATGAACTAGATTGTGTGTGATATATATTACTGCATGGACTTTCTTTTTATTCAGTAACTGGATGTGGGCATCGCTGGCAAGACCAGCATTTATTGCCCATCCCTAATTGCCCCTTGAGAAGGTGGTGGTGAGCCGCCTTCTTGAACCGCTGCAGTCCGTGTGGTGAAGGTGCTCCCACAGTGCTGTTAGGGAGGGAGTTCCAGGATTTTGACCCAGCGACGATGAAGGAACAGCCGATATATTTCCACAGTCAGGATGGTGTGTGACTGGGAGGGGAACGTGGAGGTGGTGCTGTTCCCATGCGCCTGTTGCACTTGTCCTTCTAGGTGGTAGGGGTCGCGGGTTTGGGAGGTTCTGACGAAGAAGCCTTGGCGAGTTGCTGCAGTGCATCTTGTAGATGGTGCACACTGCAGCCACGGTGCGCCGGTGGTGGACTGCTCCATTATCTGAGGAGTTGCAAATGGAACAGAACACTGTGCAATCCTCAGCGAACATCCCCACTTCTGACCTCATGATGGAGGGAAGGTCATTGATGAAGCAGCTGAAGATGGTTGGGCCCAGGACACTGCCCTGAGGAACCCCTGCAGCGATGTCCTGGGGCTGAGATGATTGACCTCCAACCACCACAACCATCTTCCTTTGTTCTGGGTACAACTCCAGCCATTGGAGAGTTTTCTCGGATTCCCATTGACTTCAATTTTACACGGGCTCCATGGTGCCACACTCGGTCAAATGTTGCCTTGATGTCAAGGGCAGTCACTCTCCATCTTATTGTGTGGCACTACCTCAATGTGGATCGCTTAGCTCTGTCTATAGCAACTGTTTCTGCTGTTTAACATCCATGTAGTCCTGTGTTACAGCTTCCCCAGGTTGGCACCTCATTTTTAGATACACCTGGTGCTGCTCCTGGCATGCTCTTCTACACCCCTCATTCCTCATTGAATCAGCATTTGTTGCCTGTCTTTGATGGTAATGGTAAGAGTGAGGGATATGCCGGGCCATGAGGTTACAGATTGTGGTGGAATACAATGCTGCTGCTGCTGATGGCCCACAATGTTTCAGGGATGGCTAGTTTTGAGCTGCTAGTTCTGTTCTGAATCTATCCCATTTAGCACGGTGGTAATGCCACACAACACGATGGAGGATGTCCTCAGTGTGAAGATGGGACTTTGTCTCCACAAGGACTGTGCGGTGGTCACTGCGACCAATACTGTCATGGACAGATGGATTTGCAATAGGTAGATTGGTGAGGACAAGGTCAAGTAGATGTTTCTCTCATGTTGGCTCTCTCTCCACCTGTCGTGGGCCCAGTCTGGCAGCTATTTCCTTTAGGCCTGGGCCAGCTCGGTCAGTAGTGATGTTACCAAGCCACGCATGGTGATGGACATTGCAGTCCCCCACCCAGAGTAAATTCTGGGCCCTTGCTACTTTCGGTGTTGCCACCAAGTGATGTTCAACACGGAGGAGTATTGATTCATCAGCTGAAGGAGGGCGGTAGGTGGTAATCAGCAGGAGGACACCCAGGGCCACTCCCTCCCGACTGTATCCCACTGTGCCACCACCTCGGGTGGGTCTGTCCTACCGGTGGGACAGGACATACCCAGGGATGGTGATGGAGGAGTCTGGGACATTGGCTGAAAGCTGTGATTCTGTGAGTATGACTGTCAGGCTGTTGCTTGACCAGTTTGTGGGAAAGCTCTCCCCATTTTGGCACAAGTCCCCAGATGTTGGTGAGGAGGACTTTGCCGGGTCGACTGGGCTGGGTGTGCCGTTATTGTGTCCGTAGCCGTTGCCAAGGTCGACACTGGGTGGTCCGTCTGCTTTTATTTTTATTATACTTGTTCACAGCGGTTTGATAAACTGAGTGGCTCGCTGGGCCATTTCAGAGGGCAGTTAAGAGTCAACCACATTGTTGTGGGTCTGGCTTACAGGCCAGACCGGGTAAGGGCGGCAGATTTCCTTCCCAAAGGACACTAGTGAACCAGATGGGTTTTTACGACAATCCGATAGTTTTATGGTCACTATTGCTGATACTAGCATTTTATTCCAGATCCATTCCAGAGTAGACTATATATACTAGTCTGTGCATAATATAATCTACTGCACAGACCAGATAGTGTATAACATATGTAACCAGTCTGTGTATAATCTAAAATATTGCACGGACTGGACCGTGCATCATATATGTATTGGGCTATGTATAAGATATTGTACTGCATTGAATGGACAGTGCATCATATAGACTACAGCATGGAATAGGCTGAGTATAATATATTTACTGTGCTGTGTTTAATAGAATCAGAGAATAATACTGTACAGAAGGAGGCCATTCGGCCCATCGTTCCTGTGCCAGCTCTTTCAAAGAGCGCTCCAATTAGACCCATTCTCTCGCTCTTGCCCCATAGCCCTGCAATATTTACCCTTCAAGTATTTACCCCATTCCCGTTTGAAAGTTACTGTTGAATCTGCTCCCACCGCCCTTTCAGGCAACGCGTTCCCGATCACAGCAACTCGCTGCGTAAAAAAATGTTTTCTCATTTCATTTAGGTTCTTTTATCAATCACCTCTGCTATCGAACCCACCTGCCTCTGGAAACTGGTTCTCCTTATTTACTCTGTCAAAAAACACCTCAATCAAATCTGCTTTAACCTTCTCTGCTCCAAGGAGAGCAATCCCAGCTTTTCCAGTCCCTCCATAACTGAAGTCCCTCATCTCTCCACCATTATATAAATCTCTTCTGCACCCTCTCCAAGGCCTTGATACCTTTCCCAAAGTGCAATGCCCAGAATCAAACACAATGGCCCTGAAATTCCGGCTGGAGGCTTCATTCGGATGAAACATGGAAACATAGAAAATAGGTGCAGGAGTAGGCCATTCGGCCCTTCGAGCCTGCACCGCCATTCAATGAGTTCATGACTGAACATGCAACTTCAGGACCCCATTCCTGCTTTCTCGCCATACCCCTTGATCCCCCTAGTAGTAAGGACTATATCTAGCTCCTTTTTGAATATATTTAGTGAATTGGCCTCAACAATTTTCTGTGGTAGAGAATTCCACAGGTTCACCACTCTCTGGGTGAAGAAGTTTCTCCTCATCTCAGTCCTAAATGGCTTACCCCTTATCCTTAGACTGTGACCCCTGGTTCTGGACTTCCCCAACATTGGGAACATTCTTCCTGCATTTAACCTGTCTAAACCCGTCAGAATTTTAAACGTTTCTATGAGATCATCTCTCATTCTTCTGAACTCCAGTGAATACAAGCCCAGTTGATCCAATCTTTCTTGATATGTCAGTCCCGCCATCCCGGGAATCAGTCTGGTGAACCTTCGCTGCACTCCCTCAATAGCAAGAATGTCCTTCCTCAAGTTAGGAGACCAAAATTGTACACAATACTCCAGGTGTGGCCTCACCAAGGCCCTGTACAACTGTAGCAACACCTCCCTGCCCCTGTACTCAAATCCCCTCGCTATGAAGGCCAACATGCCATTTTCTTTCTTAACCGCCTGCTGCACCTGCATGCCAACCTTCAATGACTGATGTACCATGACACCCAGGTCTCGTTGCACCTCCCCTTTTCCTAATCTGTCACCATTCAGATAATAGTCTGTCTCTCTGTTTTTACCACCAAAGTGGATAACCTCACATTTATCCACATTATACTTCATCTGCCATGCATTTGCCCACTCACCTAACCTATCCAAGTCACTCTGCAGCCTCATAGCATCCTCCTCGCAGCTCACACTGCCACCCAACTTAGTGTCATCCGCAAATTTGGAGATACTACATTTAATCCCCTCGTCTAAATCATTAATGTACAATGTAAACAGGTGGGGCCCCAGCACAGAACCTTGCGGTACCCCACTAGTCACTGCCTGCCATTCCGAAAAGTACCCATTTACTCCTACTCTTTGCTTCCTGTCTGACAACCAGTTCTCAATCCATGTCAGTACACTACCCCCAATCCCATGTGCTTTAACTTTGCACATTAATCTCTTGTGTGGGACCTTGTCGAAAGCCTTCTGAAAGTCCAAATATACCACATCAACTGGTTCTTCTCCCTTGTCCACTCTACTGGAAACATCCTCAAAAAATTCCAGAAGATTTGTCAAGCATGATTTCCCTTTCACAAATCCATGCTGACTTGGACCTATCATGTCACCTCTTTCCAAATGCGCTGCTATGACATCCTTAATAATTGATTCCATCATTTTACCCACTACTGATGTCAGGCTGACCGGTCTATAATTCCCTGTTTTCTCTCTCCCTCCTTTTTTAAAAAGTGGGGTTACATTGGCTACCCTCCACTTGATAGGAACTGATCCAGAGTCTATGGAATGTTGGAAAATGATTGTCAATGCATCCGCTATTTCCAAGGCCACCTCCTTAAGTACTCTGGGATGCAGTCCATCAGACCCTGGGGATTTATCGGCCTTCAATCCCATCAATTTCCCCAATACAATTTCCCGACTAATAAAGATTTCCCTCAGTTCCTCCTTCTTACTAGACCCTCTGACCCCTTTTATATCCGGAAGGTTGTTTGTGTCCTCCTTAGTGAATACCGAACCAAAGTACTTGTTCAGTTGGTCTGCCATTTCTTTGTTCCCCGTTATGACTTTCCCTGATTCTGACTGCAGGGGACCTACGTTTGTCTTTATTAAACTTTTTCTCTTTACATATCTATAGAAACTTTTGCAGTCCATCTTAATGTTCCCTGCAAGCTTCCTCTCGTACTCTATTTTCCCTGCCCTAATCAAACCCTTTGTCCTCCTCTGCTGAGTTCTAAATTTCTCCCAGTCCCCAGGTTCGCTGCTATTTCTGGTCAATTTGTATGCCACTTCCTTGGCTTTAATACTATCCCTGATTTCCCTTGATAGCCACGGTTGAGCCACCTTCCCTTTTTTATTTTTACGCCAGACAGGGATGTACAATTGTTGTAGTTCATCCACGCGGTCTCTAAATGTCTGCCATTGCCCATCCACAGTCAACCCCTTAAGTATCATTCGCCAATCTATCCTAGCCAACTCATGCCTCATACCTTCAAATTTACCCTTCTTTAAGTTCTGGACCATGGTCTCTGAATTAACTGTTTCATTCTCCATCCTAATGTAGAATTCCCCCATATTATGGTCACTCTTCCCCAAGGGGCCTCGCACAACGAGATTGCTAATTAATCTTCTCTCATTACATAACACCCATTGTGTATTGGACGCCTCCGACATGAAGTAGCTGGTGGTTCCGGAGGAGCGTGGGAATGTGTTGGGGAATCCGTTGGCAAAGTGCGCTCCCGTCCTCCAGGTTCCCATGGAGATGGTGCAGTCACGTGTGACTGCTCAACCAATCAGGTACAGTATTCCCATTGATCGCAATGGGAACTCCGTATCTGCACACGCTCATTGCTATTAATTGAGAAAAAAAAAACAAACACCAAATAAAAAATAAAAAACACACCTCACACAATTAAAATTCATTGAAATTAAAGTTAATAAATACCTTAAGAAAAAAAATTCCCAGTTTTTAAAATGTTTTTTTAATTATAGTTTAAAATACATTTTCCGTAGTGGGCAGGGTTTTTAAAAATAAAACGTGTATTTTGAATTTTGTTTTTTATGTTTTAAGTGTGTTTTAAGACTCTTACGCCTGTAACAGTAGGCTGTACGCCTGCTTTTATCAGGCGCAAGGGTTCTGAGGACATTTGCTGGGCAAGATGTGGGTAAATACTGCACTCTTGCCCTTGCAAATGTTCTCACTCCCGATATGCAGAGGATCTGTCGAACTGGAACTTGACAGATTGGAAAAGCCGGTTTTCAGCGCGTGTGCATTGCATTGTACGCTGAAAACCGGCTTTTGCGATGCCTCCCGGGTCCATAGACACTCTGTACTGACCCAGGGAGGCTGGGGTTTCTGGGCCAATACTCCAGGCAGGGCCGAACTAATAACGGTTCAGCATAACTTCCTTGCTTTTGTGCCTGTATTTTAACAACATTCTCAGCTTGTGCTGCCACTCTCAAACATTTGTGTACATACAGCCCTGGCTCTCTCTTTCCTGCACTCCCTTTAACATTGTACATTTAGTTCATATTGTCTCTTCTGCTTCCTCCTACCCAAGTGTATCACTTAACACTTCTCTGCTTTAAATTTCATCTGCCGCGTGTCTGCCCATCTCATCAGTCTGTCGAGGTCCTCCTGAGGTCTGTTACTGTCGTCCTCGCTCTTTACCACATTTCTGAGTTCCGTGCCATCTGCAAACTTTAAAATGGTGCCCTGTATACCCAGCCCAAGTCATTAATATATATCAGAAATATCAGTGGTCTTAATACTGACCCCTGGGGAATACCACTGTACAACCCTCCATTCGGAAAAACAACCGTTCACCGCTATTTGCTTTCTGTCACTGAGCCACTTTTGTATCCACACTGCCACTGCTCCTTTAATCACACGGGCTTCAATTTCGCTAACAAGCTGATTATGTGATACTTTGTTAAATGCCTTTTGAAAGATCCATTTACACAACATCACCAGCATTACCCTCATCAACCCTCTTTTACTTCATCAAAGAACTCGATCAGGTTAGTCAAACACAATTTGCCTTTGACAAATCCGTGCTGACTTTCATTTCTTAGCCCAATTTTTTCCAACTGGCAATCAATTTTGTCCTGGATTATTGACTCTAAGATGGTACCCTTTACTGGTGTTAGGCTGACTGGGCTGCAGTTGCTGGGTTTATCCCTCTCCCCACTTTTTAAACAGGGGTGCAACATTTCCAATCCGCCAGTCCTCTGCACCACCCCTGTATCGAAGGAGAATTGGAAGCTTGTGACCAGAGGCTCTGGAACTTCCACCCTGGGCCGTGTCTGATTTGTACAAGCGCTTGGGCTGTGCTGTGTATACAATGATAGAAAGCTACAGCACAGAAGGGGGCCATTCGGCCCATCGTGCCTGTGCTGGCTCTTTGAAAGAGCAGTCGTACTTTGTGCCTGTAACCCTGTCAGTTCCTCATCCTCCAGCACCTGTCCAACTCCCTCTGAATAGTTGTTCTCTATCTAAACGATCAAAACCTCCCAGCATCTTGAAAACCTATATTTGGTCACCTCTTGACCTTCTCAATTCCAAGGAGAGCAGGCGTATCTTTCCCAACCTCTCCTCATAACTGAAGTCGCTCATCCCTGGTAACATCCTGGTCAACCTTATCTGACCCTTTCTAAGGCCTTTACATCTTTCCTGAAGTGTGGGGCCCAGAATTGTCCACAATACTCCAGCTGAGGCCTAACCAGTGATTTATAAAGTTCCAGCGCGATCTCCTTGCTTTTATATTCTATTCCTCTATTCATAAAACCAAGTAACTTATGATTTTTTGACCACCGTATCAGCTTCCCCGCCATCGTGCAGGATTTGTCTATATCAGCACCATCCACACGTTTCAGAATCATCCCATTCATAGTAAACGGTCCTTCCACATTCGTCCTCCCAGAGTGCATCGCTTCACACTGCTCCGCATTGAACTCCATCTGCCACACTTCTGCCCATTTCACCGTCCTGTCTGTCATCCTGAAACCTGTAACCGTCCTCATCAATACCGACTACTTTACCAAGTGTCGTATCATCTGCAAACTTTATAATGCTGCTCCCTACACCCGAGCCTTGGTCACTTATAAAATTGAGAAGAGAAATGGATTCAAAACAGCATTTTCTGCAGTGCATCTTGTCGATGGTGCACACTGTAGCCACGGTGCGCCGGTGGTGGAGGGAGTGAGTGTTGAAGGTGGGGGATGGGGGGCCGATCAAGCGGCTGCTTTGTCCTGGATGGTGTCGAGCTTTTTGTTGGAGCTGCACTCATCCAGGCAAGTGGGGAGTATTCTATCACACTAATGACTTGTGCCGTGTAGATCTGGAAGGACTTTGGGGAGTCAGGAGCTGAGACACCGGCCGCAGAATACCCAGCCTCTGACACGCAGTATTTATGTGGCTGGTCCAGTTACGTTTTGTGTCAATGGTAACCCCTGGGATGTTGATCGTGGGGGATTTGGCAATGGTACTAGAAACATAGAAACATAGAAAATAGGTTCAGGAGTAGGCCATTCGGCCCGTCGAGCCTGCACCGCCATTCAATATGATCATGGCTGATCATTCACCTCAGTACCCCTTTCCCGCTTTCTCTCCATACCTCCTGATCCCTTCAGCCATAAGGGCCACATCTAACTCCCTTTTGAATATGTCCAACGAACTGGACTTAACAACTTTCTGTGGTAGAGAATTCCACAGGTTCACAATTCTCTGAGTGAAAAAGTTTTTCCTCATCTCGGTCCTAAATGGCTTACTCCTTTTCCTTAGACTGTGACCCCTGGTTCTGGACTTGCCCAACATTGGGAACATTCTTCCTGCATCTAACCTGTCTAAACCCGTCAGAATTTTATATGTTTCTATGAGGTCCCCTCTCATTCTTCTAAATTCCAGTGAGTATAAGCCTAGTCGATCCAGTCTTTCCTCATATGTCAGTCCTGTCATCCCTGGAATCAGTCTGGTGAACCTTCGCTGCACTCCCTCAATAGCAAGAACGTCCTTCCTCAGATTAGGAGAACAAAACTGCACACAATACTCAAGATGTGGTCTCACCAAGGCCCCATACAACTGCAGTAAGACCTCCCTGCTCCTATACTCAAATCCTCTCGCTATGAAGGGCAACATGCCATTTGCCTTCTTTATTGCCTGCTGTACCTGCATGCCTACCTTCAATGACTGATGAGCCATGACAACCAGATCTCGTTGCACCTCCTCTTTTACTAACCTGTCACCATTCAGATAATAATCTGCCTTCCTGTTTTTGCCACCAAAGTGGATAACCTCACATTTATCCACATTATATTGCATCTGCCATGCTTTTGCCCATTCACCTAACCTGTCCAAGTCACCCTGCAGCCTCTTAGCATCCTCCTCACAGCTCACACTGCCATCCAGCTTAGTGTCAACTGAAAACTTGGAGATATTCCATTCAATTCCTTCGTCTAAATCATTAATGTATATTGTAAATAGCTGGGGTCCCAGCACTGAGCCTTGTGGCACCCTACTAGTCACTGCCTGCCATTCTGAAAAGGACCCGTTTATTCCCACTTTTTGCTTCCTGTCTGCCAACCATTTCTCCATCCACATCACTACATTGCCCCCAATACCATGTGCCTTAATTTTGCACACTAATATCTTGTGTGGGACCTTGTCAAAAGCCTTTTGAAAGTCCAAATACACCACATCCACTGGTTCTCCCTTATCCACTCTACTGGTTACATCCTCAAAAAACTCGAGAAGATTTGTCAAGCATGATTTCCCTTTCATAAATCCATGCTGACTTGGACCGATCCTGTCACTGCTTTCCAAATGCGCTGCTATTACATCTTTAATAATTGACTCCAGCATTTTCCCCACTATCGATGTCAGACTAACCGGTCTATAATTACCTGTTTTCTCTCTTCCTCCTTTTTTAAAAAGTGGTGTTACATTAGCTACCCTCCAATCCATAGCAACTGAACCAGAGTCCATGGAATGTTGGAAAATGCATCTACTATTTCTAGGGCCACTTCCTTAAGTACTCTGGGATGCAGACTATCAGGCCCTGGGGATTTATCGGCCTTCAGTCTCTTCAATTTCCCTAACACCATTTCCTGACAAATAAGGATTTCCCTCAGTTCCCCCTTCTTGCTAGACCCTTGGTCCCCTAGTATTTTTGGGAGGTTATTCGTGTCTTCCTTAATGAAGACAGAACCAAAGTATTTGTTCAATTGGTCTGCCATTTTCTTGTTCCCCATTATGAATTCACCTGATTCTGACTGCAAGGGACCTACATGAGTCTTCACTAATCTTTTTCTCTTCACATATCGATAGAAGCTTTTGCAGTCAGTTTTTATGTTCCCTGCAAGCTTACTCTCATACTCTATTTTCCCCCTCCTCATATAAACCCTTAGTCCTCCTCTGCTGAATTCTAAATTTCTCCCAGTCCTCAGGTTTGCTGCTTTTTCTGGCCAATTTATATGCCTCGTCCTTGGATTTAACACTATCCCTAATTTCCCTTGTTAGCCACGGTTGAGCCACCTTCCCTTTTCTATTCTTACGCCACACAGGGATGTAAAATTGTTGAAGTTCATCCATGTGATATTTAAATGTCTGCCATTGCCTATCTGCTGTCAACCCTTTAAGTATCATTCTCCAGTCTATCCTAGCCAATTCATGTCTCATACCATCGAAGTTACCTTTCTTTAAGTTCAGGACCCTAGTCTCTGAATTAACTGTGTCACTCTCCATCTTACTGAAGAATTCTACCATATTATGGTCACTCTTCCCCAAGGGGCCTCGCACGACCAGATTGCGAATTAATCTTCTCATTACACAAGACCCAGTCTAGGATGGCCAGCTCTCTAGTTGGTTCCTCGACATATTGGTCTAGAAAACCATCCCTAATACACTCCAGGAAATCCTCCTCCACAGTATTGCTACCAGTTTGGTTAGCCCAATCAATATGTAGATTAAAGTCGCCCATGATAACTGCTGTACCTTTATTGCACACATCCCTAATTTCCTGTTTGATGCTGTCCCCAACCTCACTACTACTGTTTGGTGGTCTGTACACAACTTCCACTAGCGTCTTCTGCCCTTTGGTATTCCGCAGCTCCACCCATATAGATTCCACATCATCCAGGCTAATGTCCCTCCTTACTATTCCTTTCATCTCCTCTTTAACCATTAACACTACCCCACCTCCTTTTCCTTCCTGTCTGTCCTTCCTGAATATTGAATACTCCTGGATGTTGAGTTCCCATCCTTGGTTACCCTGGAGCCATGTCTCCGTCATCCCAATTACATCATATCCGTTAACAGCTATCTGTGCATCCACCTTATTACGTATGCTCCTCGCATTGAGACTCAGAGCCTTCCGGCTTGTTTTTTTAACACTCTTTGTCCTTTTAGAATTATGTTGTAATGTGGATCTTTTTGATTTTTGCCCTTGATTTCTCTGACCTCCACTCTTGCTTTTCTCCTTCCTACCTTTTGCTTCTGCCCCCTTTTTACTTCCCTCTGTCTCCCTGCATAGGTTCCCATCCCCCTGCCATATTAGTTTAACTCCTCCCCAACAGCACTAGCAAACACTCCCCCTCGGACATTGGTTCCCGTCCTGCCCAGGTGCAGACCGTCCAGTTTGTACTGGTCCCACCTCCCCCAGAACCGGTTCCAATGTCCCAGGAATTTGAATCCCTCCCTTCTGCACTATTCCTCAAGCCACGTATTCATCTGAGCTATCTTGCAATTCCTACTCTGACTAGCACGTGGCACTGGTAGCAAATCCTGAGATTACTACCTTCGAGGTCCTACTTTTTAATTTAACTCCTCGCTCCCTAAATTCAGCTTGTAGGACCTCATCCCGTTTTTTACCTATATTGTTGGTACCTATATGTACCACGACAGCTGGCTGCTCACTCTCGCCCTCCAGACTGCGCTGCAGCCGCTCTGAGACATCCTTGACCCTTGCACCAGGGAGACAACACACCATCCTGGAGTCTCGTTTCAGTAGAATCCCCTATCACTATCGCTCTCCCACTCTTTTTCCTGCCCTCCTGTGCAACAGAGCCAGCCCTGGTGCCATGAACTTGGCTGCTGCTGCCCTCCCCTGATGAGTCATCCCCCTCAACAGTATCCAAAACGGTGTGTCTGTTTTGGAGGGAGATGACCGCAGGGGACCCCTGCACTATCTTCCTTCGACTGCTCTGCCTGATGGTCACCCATTCCCAATCTGGCTGTGTAACCTTTACCTGCCGTGTGACCAACTCACTAAACGTGCTATTCACAGCATCCTCAGCATCGCGGATGCTCCATTGAATGTCAAGGAGTGGTGGTTAGACTCTCGCTTGTTGGAGAAAGTCATTGCCTGGCATTTGTGTGGCACGAATGTTACTTGCCACTGATCAGCTGAAGCCTGAATATTTTTCCAGATCTTGCTGCAGCCTAACCTTGGTGGTGGGAAAATTATTGGACAAAATTCTGAGGGACAGGATAAATCTTCATTTAGAAAGACACGGATTTATCAAGGACAGTCAGCATGGATTTGTTAAGGGAAGGTCATGTCTGACTAACTTGATTGAATTTTTTGAGAGAGTAACAAGGAGGGTCGATGAGGGCAGTGTGTTTGATGTGGCGTATATGGATTTTTGCAAGGCTTTTGATAAGGTCCCACATGGAAGACTAGTCATGAAGGCAAAGTGATAAGTTGGATCCAAAATTGCCACAGGGGCAGGAAACAAAGTGTAATGGTCGATGGATGTTTTTGCGACTGGAAAGCTGTATCCAGTGGGGTTCAGTACTCGATCCCTTGCTTTTCGTGGTGTACACCAATGATTTAGCCTTGAATGGAGGGGGTATAATTAAGAATTTTCAGATGATATTAAAAATCGGCTGTGTGATTAATAATGAAGAAGAAAGCTGTAGAAACACAGAAACATAGAAACTTACGTCGCAGAAGGAGGCCATTTCAATCTGTCGTGTCCACGCCGGCCGACAAAGAGCTAAACGGCCCTCAGTCAGCAGCCCATTTCATTCCGTATAAACATATAAACCTATGAACAATGGCGGAAAGGCAAAGAGCACCGACCAGTCCGCCTCACACAACTGTGACACCCCTTATACTGAAACATTCTACACTCCACCCCAACCGGAGCCATGTGATCTCCTGGGAGAGGCAAAAACCAGATAAAAACCCAGGCCAATTTAGGGAGAAAAAATCTGGGAAAATTCCTCTCCGACCCATCCAGGCGATCGACACTAGTCCAGGAGATCACCCTGGCCGTATTCTATTCCCTGCAGTACTTACCATTATATCTGCTCCGTCCCACAAAAGGTCATCCAGTCTAATCCCAATTACCAGCTCTAGGTCCGTAACCCTGCAGGTTACTGCACTTTAAGTGCCCATCCAACCATCTCTTAAAAGTGGTGAGGGTTTCTGCATCCAGCACTCTTCCAGATCCCCACAACACTCTGCGTAAAGCAGCCCCCTCTCAAATCCCCTGCACCAACCACCTTAAAACTATGCCCCCTCGTAATAGACCCCTCCATCAATGGAAATAGGCCCTTACGATCCACCATGTCCAGGCCTCTCAATATTTTGTACACCTCAATGAGGTCTCCTCTCAACCTCCTCTGTTCCAATGAGAACAAACCCAGCCTTTCCAATCTGTCCTCATAACTAAGATTCTTCATTCCAGGCAGCACCCTAGTGCGCAGTACTCCAGCTGTGGCCTAACCAAAGTATTATACAATTTAAGCATAACCTCCCTGCTCTTATATTTTATGCCTTCTTAACCACCTTATCCACCTGGCCTGCAACTTTCAGAGATCTGTGGACAAGAACTCCAAGGTCCCTTTGTTCATCTACACTATTAAGTGGCCTACCGCTTAATGTGTATACCCTTTCCTTATTAGCCCTCCCAAAGTTCATTACCTCACACTTCTCTGAATTAAATTCCATTTGCCACTGCTCTGCCCACCTGACCAGTAGATTGATATCCTCCTGCAGCCCATGACTTTCCTCTTCATTATCAACCACACAGCCAATTTTAGTGTCGTCTGCAAACGTTTTAATCGTACTCCCTATATTCAAATCTAAATCGTTGATATATACCACAAAAAGCAAGGGACCCAGTACTGAGCCCTGCGGAACCCTACTAGAAACATCCATCAACCATTACCCTTTGCTTCCGACCACCAAGCCAATTTTGGATCCAACTTGCCACTTTGCCTTGGATCCCATGGGCTTTAACCTTTGTGACCAGTCTACCATGTGGGACCTTATCAAAAGCTTTGCTAAAGTCCATATATACTACATCATATGCACCCTCATCGACCCTCTTGGTTACCTCCTCAAAAAATTTAATCAGGTTAGTCAAACACAATCGTCCCTTAACAAATCCGTGCTGACTGTCCCGAATTAATCCTTGCCTTTCCAAATATAGATTTATCCTGTCTTTCAGGACTTTTTCCAATAATTTTCCCACCACTGAGGTTAGGCTGACAGGCCTGTAATTACTCGGCCTATCCCTTTTTCCCTTCTTCAACAAGGGTACTACATTAGCAGTCCTCCAATCCTCTGGCACCATGCCCAGATCCAAAGAGGACTGGAAAAATGATGGTCAAGGCCTCTGCTATTTCCTCTTTTACTTCGCTCAACAGCCTGGGATGCATTTCATCCGGGACAGGGACTTATCTATTTTCAAAGCTGCTAAACCCCTTAATACTTCCTCTCTCACTATATTTATGTCATCCAGAATATCACACTCCTCCTCGATAGCAGTATCTGCATTGCCCCTTTCCTTTGTGAAAACAGATGCAAAGTATTCGTTAAGAACCCTCCCAACATCTTCCGCCTCCACACAAAGATTACCCTCGTGGTCTCTAACAGGCCCTACCCTTTCTTTAGTTACCCTCTTACTCTTAATGTATTTATAGAACATCTTCGGGTTTTCCTTAATTTTACTAGCCAAGAATTTTTCGTTCTCTCTTAGCATTTCTAATATCCTTTTTAATTTTGGCTCTTAACTTTCTATATTCCTCTAAAGATTCTACAGTATTTAGCCGTCGGTATATGACATAAGCGTTCCTTTTTTTCTTAATCCTGCCCTGTAAGTCCCTAGACATCCCGGGGGATCTAGAATTATTATTCCCAACCTTTTTCTTTAAGGGCACATGTTTGGCCTGAGCCTTCCGGATCTCCTCCTTGAATGCCTCCCACTGTTCCGACACTGATTTACCCACAAGTTGCTGTTTCCAGTCCACTGTGGCCAAATCACTCCTTAACTTAGCAAAATTAGCTTTTCCCCAATTTGGGGCTTTTATTCCAGGCCTATCCTTGTCCTTATCCATAACCAACTTGAATCTGACTGAATTATGGTCGCTGGCACCCAAGTGCTCCCCACTAATACCCCTTCAACCTGCCCAGCTTCATTCCCCAAAACTAAATCCAAGATCACCCCCTCTCGTGTTGGGCTTGCTACATACTGACTAAAAAAGTTCTCTTGAATGCATTTCAAGAATTCCGCACCCTCTATACCCTTCACACTAAATTTGTCCCAATCAATATTTGGATAGTTAAAATCCCCTACTATTACTACCCTATGGTTTTTGGACTTCACAGCAATTTGCCGACATATTTGCTCCTCTATCTACCCGCCCCCCCCCATTGTTTGGGGATCTATAATACAGCAGTGTGATCACCACTTTCTTATTTTTCAGTTCAACCCATATGGCCTCATTTGAGGATCCCTCTAACATAGCATCCCTGCTCACCGCTGTAACAGTTTCTTTAATCAGTACCGCGGCGCCTCCCCTCTTTTTACCCCCCTCTCTGTCTTGTCTAAAAATCCTGTAGCCAGGAATATTAATCTGCCAAACCTGTCCCTCTTTCAGCCATGTTTCTGTAATGGCTGTAATGTCATACTCCCAAGTATCTACCCGTGCTCTTAGCTCATCCGCCTTATTCGCTATACTCCTTGCATTAAAGTATATCCCATTCAGCACAGGAAGACCTACTTGCTTACTACTTACTAACCCTTGTTTCCTCTGTCTTACAGATTCGCTTTCTAGATTCTTGCTATCCAATTTCAGCTTTACTTCCTTCCCTACTGAATTTGTTCTCAGATTCCCATCCCCCTGCCAAGCTAGTTTAAACTCTCCCCAACAGCACTAGCAAAACTCCCCGCGGGGATATTGGTCCCGGCGCTGTTGAGGTGTAACCCGTCTGGTTTGTACAGGTCCCATCGCCTCCAGAAGCGGTCCCAATGCCTCAAGTGTTCATCCTCTCTATCCTTCTATTCTTGTACTCATTAGCACGTGGCACCGGCAGTAACCCGGAGATTACAACCTTTGAGGTCCCACCCTTTAATTTTCTTCCTAGCCCCCTGACTTTTGCCTGTAGGACTCATCCCTCTTTTTATCTATATCGTTGGTCACGATATGGACCATGACCTCTAGCTGGTTACCCCCCGCCCCCCCAGAATGCACTGCGTCCACTCTGTGACATCCTTGACCCATGCACCAGGGAGGCACCAAAGCATTCTGGAGTCACATCTCCGGCCGCAGAAACGCCTGTCTGTTCCCCTAACGATAGAATCCCCTATCACTAGGGCCCTTTTGTTCTTTGTCCCTCCCCCCTGTGCAGCTGAGCCAGGTATTGGCTCTGGCTGCACTCCCCAGAGGCACCATCGTCCTTACCGATACTCAGAAATGAAGATTGATTTGAAAGCAAGATGGACTCACTGGGGAACTCCTGCACTACCTGCCTGGCACACTTACTACATCTGGTGGTCACCCACTTCCCCTAAGATGCGGGGTGACTGTAATGACTCAAGAGTCTGGTTACTGTAAACTCACTCGGGTACAACCTGATCCATCTTTATTCCAGCCCAAGAGTGCCTTGTATGACCCAGCTTATATACAGGTGACCAAGCATTCGTACCACATGTGTACAGCCCGATGACCTCTGACCGCGGCGCCCTCTGGTGTCTGGTGACCCCCAAGCATTAATACATAACAACATCCCCCTTTTAAAATCCTAACAACAGTCTTTTTACAAATTACGACGGTCTGGGGCTTTCCTCTCACGAGTTGATCGTCTCAGTTCAACTTTGGCTCTGGGTGAGCGTTCTGAGTCCATTGAGACTGAGGGCTGAGTAACCGATCTGATGGGAATGGTCATGACCATATCAGAGACTGAAGGTTCAGAGTCAGTAATGTCAGCAGAGTCCTCTGATGAGTGAACAATGGTTGGTTGGTTGGTCACTGACTGCATCTTCCTCACTCGCTTCCAGTTCATCCGTGTGCCGCAGTTTATCCTGGTCAAGGTGTTTCCTGCATGTTTGCCCATTCTTGAGCACAACAATACACACTCTGTTACCCTCCTTGGCTGTAACAGTGCTGGCGATCCACTTTGGACCTTGATCATAGTTCATTCAGTACATAAACCGGATCGTTGACAGAGATGTCACGTGTGTTATGTTTTTAAGACTCTTATGAATGACTCCACGAGGTCTAGAATTGTACTTGAGCTGTTGTGACCTTAGTCCCATTTATTGTAACTCCAGAGTGAGGTACAAACATGGTGGGCAGCCTTTTATACTGGGCCCTGCACACCTATGCAGGTGACCCTCAGGTCTCCCATCGCAGTGCCCTCTGGTGGCACACCTTATGTGACTATACAATTAGTATACATGGTCTACATACATGACACCACTTTCCCCCAAGTCTTTAATGTAAATTGACTCGTACTTTGACGGTGACCTAGGCTTTGCTCTTCCTGGTTAACCATTGGAGGGTCGCTTTTTAGCTTGGGTGGGTTGGTAGATAGATTTGTTGCCAGTGAGGTCCCTGTGGTTTCTGGTTGTGAGTCCATGACTACTCCATTCTCCCCCCCCCCCCCCCCCCCACACAGAGATCATTCTAATGGTTACATGCAAGTTACATTCAAGTTCATCACATGGGTTTTACATTTACATCTTGGTACATTTGTTGGGTGGATTACAGTTGCGTTTCTTTTTGTGTGGTACATTTACACGATCAGTCCAGGTATCTCAGTACAGGTACACAAGGACAGTCTAGTTCCAGCATGGCCGGATGAGATCCGGGTCGTCTGGTGGTGGTGCAGCGCCCCATGCTAGTGGGTCTGTGGGTGAGGTGAGCTCATTTTGCTCGAGTTGTTGGAGCTCAGGGCTCTTACCATTACTCCTAGTGTCGGGCAGGCCCTAAGACAGCTGATGTGTCTGTGACCTCCCTGTCCTTTTCGTTTGCACAATGTTGCTGCCGCTGTCCCTGGGGAAGCGGTCTGAGCGAGTGAGCGTTTCGTCTAAGCGACAGTGGGGCTGCCTCGTCTTGTCTAACAGTTCGCAGGGGACTGCTGACTCACTTTCCTTGAGGGCACCGTTGTGAACACTCTCTAGTTTGGGATCTTGGCTGGTCCAGGTCCCGTTCGGAGGAGCCGTTACGGGTGGCCCTTTGCTCTTGGGCATTTCCGTGGTGGCGAGTGAGTTTGTGGGCTGCGCCTTTTCCACCCGGGTGCTAGGCGACGGTAGCCGACTGCGAGCATCGGCGAAGTTTACTGTTTCTGACCCGTGGCGGTTCATGCCATCGGGTGCCTGCAATGTTAAACCGATCTGAGGCAGGGTATCGCTACCGGTGCCTCTGCTCTCTGGGAATCGTTTACTCTGCGGCTTGTCTACTTCTGTCAGCTGTGGGGATACTTTATGATACATCGTTCTGTTCCCGGGGACGCAGGCTACAGCATTGGGTAACTCGCTGAACCTGTATACGACCGTTAGGTGTTCGCCCGCTACATTGGCTGATTGCAATTTGCACCCGACATCGCTCAACAACATTTTGCTTGTTACAGTTGGACTTTTACATTGGTTACCAATTTCAAGCAGTTCATTCAAAAATGGCAGGTTGCTGGCCTCCTTTAAAATGGCCTTACTACTTTTACCCCAATCGTCTTCCTTGCGTGAAATCACGTGTCGTTGCTCCATTAGCGCTGCACTTCGTGGTTTGGACGCCATCTTTTCCCTGTTGTCGACTGCTGTGATCTTCTTTCCCAGGGATTCTGCCACTGAAGTTGGGAAGGCGCCCTTGGATCTAATCTTCCTCCCCAGGAGTCCTGCCACTGAAACTGGGAAGGTGCATTTGGGTTGTCTCGGCTGGTTCATCGCCACGCAGTCGTGATGGGTGGTCTGTGCCTCGGAGGCTGCGTGGATCTGCTCTCCGGTGCCTGGTCCAACCGAAGGTGGGGGCTTGCTCTGTCTCTGAGCACGGGGGACGTCGATCGCTGGAGGGATGAAGTCTTCCCGGTTCCAATGAATCTTCCCCACCCATCTTCTTCCAAGTAGCGTTGGTCCATCACCTGAAACGATCCACAATGGTAAATTGTGCACATCCACACTACCAACAACTGATACCAGTTCCTTGGTGTAGGTGTGCAGCTTTGCCTGAACCGGGACCAGCTTGGGTCATTCAGCTTGATCATTCCATAGCCTCTCAAAGGCTTCCTGGCTCATCACTGACTGACTCGCCCCCGTGTCCACTTCCATGAAGACTGGAACGCCATTTATCTCGACTTCCATGATCACTGGAGGACAATCTGTGGTGCAGGTATATACTCCATACACTTCATCCTGGGACTGAGCTGCCTCTCAAGCCATCTCCTCGTAATCCGCGCTGGATTCACAGCTATCTGCTGACTCCTCTTCCACATGGTGAGGCTCTTTTGCACATTCGCTGGAGTTGGCCCTTTGTGCTGCAGCCTTTACACACATAGTCTCTGAACCGACACTGATGAGCCCTGTGATTACCTCCACAACGCCAGCATTGCTACTCGACTTGCATTTCCACCCCTTGGCGGACTCTTGAGTTAAAGGACTCGGGGGGCCTGTACGCTCTGCCCTGGGCAGATTCACATTCAACAGTTCTGCCTCTGAAAGGCGCCATTCTATTTATAGTACATGCCTGGTTTGAGTCCTGAGAGTGAGTCATCATCTGCTTGGAGCTGCAGCTTGAGGTCATGAACGCCTGGCTGATGCTGAAGGCCTTCTGCAGAGTGACAGTGGTTTCAGCAGACAGTAGCCTGTGAAGAAGGGCCTCATGACCGATGCCAATTACGAAGACGTCTCGCAACGCATCGGCGAGGGATGCGCCAAATTCACATGGTCCTGCCAGCCTCCTGAGGTCGGCAGCGTACTTCGCTATTTCCTAGCCCTCGGGGCGGCTGTGTGTATAAAATCGATGTCTGGCTGTGAGGATGCTCTCCTTCAGTATGAGTTGGTCCCGAATTAGCACTTTCAGCTCCTCGTACGACTTGGTCGTTGTTGTCTCTGGTGCAAGCAAGTCCCTGACGAGGCCATAGACCGTGGGCCCACGACTAGTCAACAGGATAGCTCTGCGCTTATCTGCCAGCGTGGCCGGATCATCGCCTACCAGGTCGTTTGCTACGAAATATTGGTCGAGCCGCTCCATAAAGGCTTCCCAATCTTCACCCTCTGAGAACTTTTTGAATGCACAAACATTAGTCATTTTTGCGTGAAAGTTCGTAATCTCGTCGCCAGTTGTTACGTGTTTAATACTCTTATGAATGACTCCACGAGGTCTAGTATTGTACTTGAGCTGTTGTGACCTTAGTCCCATTTATTGTAACTCCAGAGTGAGGCACAAACATGGTGGCCCTGCACACCTATGCAGGTGACCCTCAGGTCTCCCACCGCAGTGCCCTCTGGTGGCACACCTTATGTGACTATACAGTTCGTATACATGGTCGACAAACATGACAATGTGACACGGCAACACCATCATGACACCATTGCTGACTTTGACGTCTGTTTTCAACCGATTATTTAATTAAGGATGAACAAGAGAAAGCCTGGTCTTGAGATTTCTCTTCAGCAGTAGTTCAGCAGGAGGAACCCCAGTAAGCGTATGAGGTCTTGACCTGTAACTGAGCAATATACATGACAACCGTCTCTGCAGTGAGCCCTGAGTTACACGTTTCATACTTTGCTTGATCGTTTGAACTGCATGCTCTGCTTGACCATTAGAAGTAGGCTCGAATGGAGCTGATTTCAAGATTTGTGAAACAAGGTCCATTGTCGCTCACAATAATGTCAGGCAAACCATGAGTAGCAAACATGATAGGAAGGCTCTCAATGGTAGCGGTAGACATGCTGGATGACATAATAACACACTCTATCCACTTAGAATATGCATCTACTATGACAAAAAACATCTTTCCTCGGAACGGGCCCGCAAAATCAACGTGAATCCTCGACCATGGTTTGGATGGCCACGACCAAAGACTCAGCGGAGATTCTGCTGGTACTTTACATAGCTGCATGCAAGTATTGCACTGTTGCACACATGATTCCAGATCCGAGTCAATTCCAGGCCACCATACATGAGACCTAGCAAGGCCCCTTGGGGAAGAGTGACCATAATATGGCAGAATTCTTCATTAAGATGGAGAGTGACACAGTTAATTCAGAGAGGGTCCGGAACTTAAAGAACGTAAACTTCGATGGTATGAGACATGAATTGGCTAGGATAGACTGGCGAATGATACTTAAAGGGTTAACGGTGGATAGGCAATGGCAGACATTTAAAGATCACATGGATGAACTACAACAATTGTACATCCCTGTGTGACGTAAAAATAAAAAAGGGAAGGTGGCTCAACCGTGGCTAACAAGGAAAAGTGTTAAATCCAAGGACAAGGCATATAAATTGGCCAGAAAAAGCAGCAAACCTGAGGACTGGAAGAAATTTAGAATTCAGCAGAGGAGGACTAAGGGTTTAATTCGGAGGGGGAAAATAGAGTATGAGAGGAAGCTTGCAGGGAACATAAAAACTGACTGCAAAAGCTTCCATAGATATGTGAAGAGAAAAAGATTAGTGAAGACTAATGTCGGTCCCCCAGTCAGAATCAGGTGAATTCATAATGGGGAACAAGGAAATGGCAGACCAATTGAACAAATACTTTGGTTCTGTCTTCAATAAGAAAGACACGAATAGCCTCCCAAAAATACCAGGGGACCGAGGGTCTAGCGAGAAGGGGGCATTGAGGGAAATCCTTATTAGTCAGGAAATGGTGTTCGGGAAATTGAAGAGACTGAAGGCCAATAAATCCCCAGGGCCTGATAGTCTGCATCCCAGAGTACTTAAGGAAGTGGCCCTAGAAATAGTAGATGCATTGGTGATCATTTTCCAACATTCCATGGAATCTGGATCAGTTCCTATGGATTGGAGGGTAGCTAATGTAACCCCACTTTTTAAAAAAGGAGGGAGAGAGAAAACAGGGAATTATAGACCGGTTAGCCTGACATCGGTGGTGGGGAAAATGCTGGAGTCAATTATTAAAGATGTAATAGCAGCGCATTTGGAAAGCAGTGACAGGATCGGTCCAAGTCAGCATGGATTTATGAAAGGGAGTTTTTTGAGGATGTAACAAGTAGAGTGGACAAGGGAGAACCAGTTGATGTGGTGTATTTGGACTTTCAAAAGGCTTTTGACGAGGTCCCACACAAGAGATTAGTGTGCAAAATTAAGGCACATGGTATTGGGGGTAATGTATTGATGTGGATAGAGAAATGGTTGGCAGACAGGAAGCAAAGAGTGGGAATAAACAGGTCCTTTTTAGAATAGCAGGCAGTGACTAGTGGGGTACCGCAAGGTTCAGTGCCGGGACCCCAGCTATTTACAATATACATTAATAATTTAGACGAAGGAATTGAATGTAATATCTCCAAGTTTGCAGACGACACTAAGCTGGGTGGCAGTGTGAGCTGTGAGGAGGATGCTAAGAGGCTGCAGGATGACTTGGACAGGTTAGGTGAGTGGGCAAATGCATGGCAGATGCAGTATAATGTAGATAAATGTGAGGTTATCCACTTTGGTGGCAAAAACAGGAAGGCAGATTATTATCTGAATGGTGACTGATTAGTAAAAGGGGAGGTGCAACGAGACCTGGGTGTCATGGTACATCAGTCATTGAAGGTAGGCATGCAGGTACAGCAGGCAGTTAAGAAAGCAAATGGCATGCTGGCCTTCATAGCGAGGGGATTTGAGTATACGAGCAGGGAGGTCTTGCTGCTGTTGTATGGGGCCTTGGTGAGACAACACCTTGAGTATTGTGTGCAGTTTTGGTCTCCTAATCTGAGGAAGGACATTCTTGCTATTGAGGGAGTGCAGCGAAGGTTCACCAGATTGATTCCCGGGATGGCAGGACTGACATATGAGGAAAGACTGGATCGACTAGGCTTATACTCACTGGAATTCAGAAAGATGAGAGGGGATCTCAGAAACGTATAAAATTCTGACGGGATTGGACAGGTTAGATGCAGGAAGAATGTTCCTGATGTTGGGGAAGTCCAGAACCAGGGGTCACAGTCTCAGGATAAGGGTTGAGCTATATAGGACCGAGATGAGGAGAAACTTTTTCACCCAGAGAATTGTGAACCTGTGGAATTATCTACCACAGAAAGTTGTTGAGGCCAGTTCGTTGGACATATTGAAAAGGGAGTTAGATGTGGCCCTTACGGCTAAAGGGATTAGGGGATATGGAAAGAAGGCTGGGGTGGGGTACTGAGGTTGAATGATCAGCCATGATCATATTGAATGGTGGTGCAGGCTCGAAGGGTCGAATGGCCTGCTCCTGCACCTATTTTCTATGTTTCTACCATGACAATACCAGGATGAGTGCTATGAAGTTCAAGTACAAATTTTTCTCTACCTTTCTTGGGCATGATTACATGATTACCTCACAGTAAACAGTTTAACTGAATGGACAGCTCATCCTTGCGACGGTTGTAAGCTTTCTCTCCTCATGCATCTCCACAGGCATGGCAGACCAATCACTACTGAGTACACACCATTTCACAACTGATAAAATAGTGTCATGGCTGGTCCAGATCCTAACTTGTTGAGCAGTGACAGGGGGTTCCTTCATTCCTGAATACATGGCTTGAGCAGTGGTGCAGCAGGGAGGGATTCAAATTCGTGGGGCATTGGAACAGGTTCTGGGGGAGGTGGGACCCATACAAACCGGACGGTCTGCACCTGGGCAGGACCAGAACCAATGTCCTAGGGGGAGTGTTTGCTCGTGGTGTTGGTGAGGAGTTAAACTAATATGACAGGGGGATGGGAACCAATGCAGGGAGACAGAGGGAAACAAAAAGGAGACAAAAACAAAAGACAGAAAAGAGATGAGTAAAAGTGGAGGGCAGAGAAACCAAAGGCAAGAAACAAAAAGGACCACTGAATATAAAAGGGCTGCAGGAGGGGTAAAAACTAAAAATCATGGTTTAAAAACTAGGATGAAAACACTCTACCTAAATGCACGCAGCATTAGAAATAAAGTAAATGAGTTGACAGCACAAATCATTACAAATGGGTATGATTTGGTGGCCATTACAGAAACATGGTTGCAAGGTGGCCAGGACTGGGAATTAAACATACAGGGGTATCTGACGATTCAGAAAGATAGGCAGGAAGGGAAGGGAGGTGGGGCAGCTCTGTTAATAAAGGATGATATCAGGGCAGTTGTGAGGGATGATATTGGCTACAATGAACAAAATGTTGAATCATTGTGGGTGGAGATTAGAGATAGTAAGGGGAAAAAGTCACTGGTTGGCGTAGTTTATCGG
The DNA here is from genome assembly GCF_044704955.1 of Pristiophorus japonicus. Lineage (NCBI taxonomy): Eukaryota > Metazoa > Chordata > Chondrichthyes > Pristiophoridae > Pristiophorus > Pristiophorus japonicus. Next base: position 26,831,721 of record NC_092002.1, read on the forward strand.
CCCCCAAATAATAACTTCACGGTGGGGCGGGCAATAATCAAGGGAATAATGGAGGCATGTGAAAAAGGAACGGCAGTAGTTATGGGGCATTTTAACCTACATATCGATTGGTCAAATCAAATCGCAGGGGGTAGCCTGGAGGAGGAATTCATAGAATGCATACGGGATTGTTTCTTAGAACAGTATGTGACAGAGCCTACAAGGGAGCAAGCCATTTTGGATCTGGTCCTGTGTAACGAGACAGGAAAAATAAACGATCTCCTAGTAAAAGATCCTCTCGGAATGAGTGATCACAATATGGTTGAATTTGTAATACAGATTGAGAATGAGGAAGTTGTGTCAGAAACAAGAGTACTATGCTTCAACAAAGGGGACTACAGTGGGATGAGGGCAGAGTTGGCTAAAGTAGACTGGAAACAAGGACTAAACGGTGGCACAATTGAGGAACAGTGGAGGACTTTTAAGGAGCTCTTTCATAATGCGCAACAAAAATATATTCCAGTGAAAAAGAAGGGCGGTAAGAGAAGGGATAACCAGCCGTGGATAACCAAGGAAATAAAGGAAAGTATCAAATCAAAGACGAATGCGTATAAGGTGGCCAAGGTTAGTGGGAAACTAGAGGATTGGGAAGATTTTAAGCAACAGCAAAGAATGACTAAAAAAGCAATAAAGAAAGGGAAGATAGATTATGAAGGTAAACTTGCGCAAAACATAAAAACAGATAGTAAAAGCTTTTACAGATATATAAAATGGAAAAGAGTGACTAAAGTAAATGTTGGTCCCTTAGAAGATGAAAAGGGGGATTTAATAATGGGAAATGTGGAAATGGCTGAGACCTTAAACAATTATTTTGCTTCGGTCTTCACAGTGGAAGACACAAAAACCATGCCAAAAATTGCTGGTCATAGGAATGTGGGAAGGGAGGACCTTGAGATGATCACTATCACTAGGGGGGTAGTGCTGGACAGACTAATGGGATTGAAGGTAGACAAGTCCCCTGGTCCTGATGAAATGCATCCCAGGGTATTAAAAGAGATGGTGGAAGTTATAGCAGATGCATTTGTTATAATCTACCAAAATTCTCTGGACTCTGGGGAGGTACCAGCGGATTGGAAAGCAGCTAATGTAACGCCTCTGTTTAAAAAAGGGGGCAGGCAAAAGGCAGGTAACTATAGGCCGGTTAGTTTAACATCTGTAGTAGGGAAAATGCTTGAAACTATCATTAAGGAAGAAATAGCGGGACATCTGGATAGGAATAGTGCAATCAAGCAGACGCAGCATGGATTCATGAAAGGGAAATCATGTTTAACTAACTTACTGGAATTCTTTGAGGATATAACGAGCATGGTGGATAGAGGTGTACCGATGGATGTGGTGTATTTAGATTTTCAAAAGGCATTCGATAAGGTACCACACAAAAGGTTACTGCAGAAGATAAAGGTACGCGGAGTCAGAGGAAATGTATTAGCATGGATAGAGAATTGGCTGGCTAACAAAAAGCTGGTTGGAAATCGGTGGTTAGTGGTGTGCCACAGGGATCGGTGCTGGGACCACAACTATTTACAATATACATAGATGACCTAGAGGAGGGGACAGAGTGTAGTGCAACAAAATTTGCAGATGACACAAAGATTAGTGGGAAAGCGGGTTGTGTAGAGGACACAGAGAGGCTGCAAGGAGATTTGGATAGGTTAAGCGAATGGGCTAAGGTTTGGCAGATGGAATACAATGTCGGAAAGTGTGAGGTCATCCACCTTGGGAAAAAAAACAGTAAAAGAGAATATTATTTGAATGGGGAGAAATTACAACATGCTGTGGTGCAAAGGGACCTGGGAGTCCTTGTGCATGAATCACAAAAAGTTAGTTTGCAGGTGCAGCAGGTAATCAGGAAGGCGAATGGAATGTTGGCCTTCATTGCGAGAGGGATGGAGTACAAAAGCAGGGAGGTCCTGCTGCAACTGTATAGAGTATTGGTGAGGCCGCACCTGGAGTACTGCATGCAGTTTTGGTCACCTTACTTAAGGAAGGATATACTAGCTTTGGAAGGGGTACAGAGACGATTCACTAGGCTGATTCGAGAAGTGAGGGGGTTACCTTATGATGATAGATTGAGTAGACTGGGTCTTTACTCGTTGGAGTTCAGAAGGATGAGGGGTGATCTTATAGAAACATTTAAAATAATGAAAGGGATAGACAAGATAGAGGCAGAAAGGTTGTTTCCACTGGTCGGGGAGACTAGAACTAGGGGACACAGCCTCAAAATACGGGGGAGCCAATTTAAAACAGAGTTGAGAAGGAATTTCTTCTCCCAGAGGGTTGTGAATCTGTGGAATTCTCTGCCCAAGGAAGCAGTTGAGGCTAGCTCATTGAATGTATTCAAATCACAGATAAATAGATTTTTAACCAATAAGGGAATTAAGGGTTACGGGGAGAGGGCGGGTAAGTGGAGCTGAGTCCACGACCAGATCAGCCATGATCTTATTGAATGGCGGAGCAGGCTCGAGGGGTTAGATGGCCTACTCCTGTTCCTAATTCTTATGTTCTTATTCTTATTCTCAAAAGCATCCATTACTAACAGTAGATCTGCAGGTTGAGGCATCTCCACCTCAGGTGTGGGCAACGGCAGACGACTCAGTGCATCGGCACAATTCTCAGTGCCAGGTCTATGACGGATGACGTAATCATAGGTAGACAATGTCAGCGCCCACCTTTGAATGCGGGACGATGCATTGGTATTAATACCTTTGTTTTCCACAAACAATGAAATGAATGGCTTGTGACCCGTTTCTAGTTCAAAACAAAGACCAAACAGATACTGTTGCATTTTCTTTTACCCCATACACACAAGGCAAAGCTTCTTTCGCTACCATACTGTAAGCTCTTTCCACTTTAAACAGACTTATCGAAGCGTACGCAACAGGTTGTAGCTTGTCCTATTCATTTGCTTGTTGGAGTACGCAGCCAACCCCATATGATGAAGCATCACAGGCCAATACAAGACGCTTACATGGATCATAATGAACAAGCAGCTTGTTTGAACAGAGCAAATTCTTGACTTTTTCAAAGGCTCTATCTTGAGACACACCCCAGACCCAGTTGTCATCGTTTCTTAGTAGCACGTGCAGTGGCTCTCGTAAAGTGCTCAATTGGGGTAAGAAATTACCAAAGTAGTTGAGTAGCCCAAGGAATGAACGCAGCTCCATCACATTCTGAGGCCTGGGTGTATTTTTGATGGCCTCGGTTTTTGAATCAGTCGGCCTGATACCATCAGCAGCAATCTTCCTCCCCAGGAATTCGACTTCAGGTGCCATGGATACACACTTCGAGCGTTTCAGCCTGAGCCCCACTTTGTCCAGACGCTGTAGGACTTCTTCAAGATTGTTCAGATGTTCAGCAGTGTCGCGACCTGTGACCAGAATGTCATCTTGAAATATGACAGTTCTTGGAATGGACTTCAGTAAACTCTCCATATTCCTCTGAAATATGGCTGCAGCTAAACGAATCCCAAAAGGACACCTGTTGTAGACGAACAGTCCTTTATGGGTGTTGATAAAGGTGAATTTCTTCGAAGTGTCGACAAGCTCCCGGGTCATATAGGCCGACGTCAGATCCAGTTTCGTGAATGACTTTCCACCAGCTAGCATGGCGAACAGGTCGTCAGTCCTCAGTAACGGATACTGATCCTGTTTCAAAAATCGGTTAATCGTAACCTTGTAGTCTCCACAAATCCTGACAGTGCCATCACTCTTCAACACAGAAACAATGGGACTGGCCCACTCGTTAAACTCGACCGGTGATATGATCCCTTCACGCTGGAGTCTGTGAAGCTCAATTTCAACTTTCCCCCTCATCATGTACAGAACAGACCGAGGTTTGTGATAGACAGGCCTTGCATTGGAGTCCAGATGAATCTGCATCTTGGCTCCTGTAAAATTACCAATGCCCGGTTCAAACAAAGAAGGACATTTTTTCAATACTTGAGCACACAAAGTATCATCCACCGAGGACAACATCTTGGCATCATTCCAGTTCAGCTTGATTTCTCGAGCCAATTCCTGCCGAATAGCGTTGGACCATTACCTGGGACGATCCATAATGGAAGCCCGTGAACCACACCGTCATATTACACCTCGATTGCTGCACTGCCGAGCACCGGTATGAGTTCCTAAGTGCAAGTACGCATTGACTGGACTCAGCTTCGGTTTCGTAGCCTTAGTGTCGCACAGCTTTTCGAATGTTCTTTGGCTCATTATCGACCGGCTCGCACCCGTGTCCAGCTCCATTGATACAGGCTTCACATTAACGACTATCGGCTGGCTCTTGCTCAGGAACGAATACAGTCCATTCACTTCCTCTTCGGGTTGCGTATCTGGGCCATCACTGGTCCTCATCAACCATGTGGTGAACCGCACTACGCTTGTTCCATTGCGGACACATCCTGAGAAGATGACCCACTTTCAAACATCCATTGCATGAGTATTGTCTAAACCGACACTGATGAGGCCGATGATTGCCCCACAACGCCAACAGGGTGAAAACTGGTTTGAACCAGTTGGCGGGCTCTGAGCAGCGACAGGTTTTGTGTAAGCAGCTCTGCCCGAAGACGATGCCATCTTGTTTACAGTACTTGCCGTGGAACTCCGACTAGTCGATGATATCTGCCTCAAATTATCATCCGTCATCATCCATGCCTGGGCAGTCACGATGGTCTTTTTCAAATCCAGCGTCTCTGCAGCCAACAGCTTCCTGAGGATTGCATCATGGTTGATGCCTATCACGAAGACATCACGCAGCATGTCTTCCAGCATGTTCCCGTACTTACACGGCTCAGCAAGACATCGCAGGTCGGCGACAAATCCCGACACAACCTGGCCATCAGCACGAACATGCATGTAGAAACGGTAGCGTGATACAATGATTCCTTCTTGTGGCTTCAGATGTTACCCACCAACGTACACAATTCCTCATACCATTGTTCCGCCGGACGTACAGGCGAGAGAAGATTCTTCATGAGGCCGTAAATGTTCGCACCACAAACGGTGAGGAGAACTGCCCTGCGCTTAACTGTGTAGGCCTCTGCCTCCATGCCGTTGGCCACAAAATTACTGATCCAGACGGTTGAGAAAATTCGTCCAATCCTCGCCCTCTACGAATCTCTCCAGTATTCCAACTGTGCCCATTGTGCATGCAAAGGTTCTTAAATTACCTCATCGCTAATTGTAATGACTTAAGAGTCTGGTTACTGTAAACTCACTCAGGTGCAACCTGATCCATCTTTGACCTCATCTCACTAAGTGTGTCTCAGTAGCCTTCGAAAGGTTCAGAGAAGTATGTGTGAGGGCTTGTGTGAATATCCAGTTACACCCGGGGTTATAATCGCGTATAATTCAGTACTGGGAAACCCCTGAAAATAAGACCAATCAGGCCACTTACGGGAGTGGCCAACAATGCAGTCCCCAGGAGAATACCTCGGGGACAATATTCGGGTACTTTGTACCCCGTTAGCGCCCGCAGGTTTTCGCCCGGGCGCGGCAAGAACAGCGCCTCCCGCTAAATAGGGCGGGGCTTTACGGCAGTGCTAACAGTTAGTGTCCGCTCAGCTGCGCCCTCATCGCCGTGCGTAACACACCGTTACCGCCCTGGAAGGTAAATTTGGTTGCACCTCCTCTTCTGCAGTGCTCCAGTTCTCCAGTTCTACATTTCTCCAGTGCTCCAGTTCTCCAGTTCTACATTTCTCCAGTGCTCCAGTTCTCCAGTTCTACATTTCTCCAGTGCTCCAGTTCTCCAGTTCTACATTTCTCCAGTGCTCCAGTTCTTCAGTTCTACATTTCTCCAGTGCTCCAGTTCTCCAGTTCTACATTTCTCCAGTGCTCCAGTTCTCCAGTTCTACATTTCTCCAGTGCTCCAGTTCTTCAGTTCTACATTTCTCCAGTGCTCCAGTTCTTCAGTTCTACATTTCTCCAGTGCTCCAGTTCTTCAGTTCTACATTTCTCCAGTGCTCCAGTTCTCCAGCTCTACATTTCTCCAGTGCTCCAGTTCTCCAGCTCTACATTTCTCCAATTCTCCAGTGCTCCAGTTCTGCAGCTCTACATTTCTCCAGTGCTCCTGTTCTCCAGCTCTACATTTCTCCAGTGCTCCTGTTCTTCAGTTCTATATTTCTCCAGTGCTCCTGTTCTCCAGCTCTACATTTCTCCAGTGCTTCTGTTCTTCAGTTCTATATTTCTCCAGTGCTCCTGTTCTCCAGCTCTATATTTCTCCAGTGCTCCAGTTCTCCAGCTCTACATTTCTCCAGTGCTCCAGTTCTCCAGCTCTACATTTCTCCAATTCTCCAGTGCTCCAGTTCTGCAGCTCTACATTTCTCCAGTGCTCCTGTTCTCCAGCTCTACATTTCTCCAGTGCTCCTGTTCTTCAGTTCTATATTTCTCCAGTGCTCCTGTTCTCCAGCTCTATATTTCTCCAGTGCTCCAGTTCTCCAGCTCTACATTTCTCCAGTGCTCCAGTTCTCCAGCTCTACATTTCTCCAGTGCTCCAGCTCTGCATTTCTCCAGTGCTCCTGTTCTCCAGTTCTACATTTCTCCAGTGCTCCTGTTCTTCAGTTCTCCATTCCTCTCTTCCCGCCACCTGTTTCAGTCAGGAGCCGGCTGGAGGAGCTCTATTTAATGGCACCACCTTTGGGGGAAATTGTTGTCGGCCATTACTGCTTGCAGCGTACTTCCACATGGGCAGACAGGCTTTTTGGCAGATTTCAATGATTTTCAGTTGAAGGAGTGTTGTGGCTGTTAAACATTCCTGAGGGCAGATTTGAAACAACAACATTTACTCATTTTACGGGGGCTGTTGGCACGCGACCTCCTGCTCCGGCATCACCGTCGGAAGCAACGGAGACAGAGAGAGAGGCACGGAGCAAAATGTGGCCAGAGAGAGGAGGGCCAACAGGGCTCTCGACAGGAGACCTTACCCTCCCAGGGTATTCCGGCAGCAGTTCTCCGTCATCAATGTCACTGAGGACCAGTGTGTGCGAAGACTGCATTTCAGGAAGGACGCAGAGCTCTGCCACCTCCTGCAACCAGACCCCGAGCCTCAGACCAGGGTGAGGCCGGCTCTCTCAGTGGCAGTCAAGGTCAGCAGATTCATCCAGTGTTGCAACAGGAGACATCTGCAACGTCTCCCACTTTGCCGTCTATTGCTGCATGTGCAAGGTCACAGCTGCTCTGTACAGAAGGAGGAGGAGGAGCAGAGAGAAGCAGCCCGAGCGGCTTGTGGCTTTGTCAGGATAGCGAGCTCCCCCATGGTGCAGGGCGCTATTGACGGCACCCACCTCGCTTTTCGGGCACCGCATCACAATCCTGAGGTACTCTGTAACCGCAAAGGCCACCACTCACTGAATGTACAGCTAGTATGCGACCACACATGCAGAATCCTCACTGCCAATGCCCGCCATTCTGGCAGCAGCCACGATGCCTTCATCTTGCGCTGGACCGGTGTGCCAGCTCTCTTCCAGCTACCACATCAAGCTTGCTGGGCTGATCGGAGGGCTAGCCACTCTCCACCTGGCTCGTGACTCCCCTCCGCAACCCCAACACTCCTGCCCAGCAATCGTACAGTGAGAGCCATGCCACCACCAGGAACATCACTGAGCAGACCATCAGGACTGCTGAAACAACGGTTCTGCTGCATTGACCACTCAGGAGGAGCCCTTCAGCGCTCAGCTGAGTGGGTGTCCGTATTCGTCGTCGCTTGCTGCGTGCTGTACAATCTGCCTATCACGAGGGGGCAGTAATTGCCACCAGGCATAGCCGCACCACCTCAGGAGGAGGAGGAGGACCAGTGACGGAGGAGGTGGGCACTCAATCGCGATTGTGCAAGGTCGGTCCGGGACCGCCTCACCAGACTTCAGGATTTCATCCCACCTCCCGGGGGGCTCTGCACGTCCCCAACAACACATCAATTTCTCCTTCCACACCACAGCTCCAAAACTGAAATGAGGCGCACTACCGAAGATGCAAAATTCCAATAAAAATGTATCTCCTAACATTTAACAGTTTCGTAAACAACAAATATATTTAAGTTCCACCTTGTGCAATACCTTGGGATGAAATTCGGTAGCACTGCGTTTGGGGCCAAATTCTGTGAAATTGGGTATTTTTGCCCCCCGAGTGAAGGGCAGGCGGTAACCGAGGCGCTGATGGCCTCAGCTGTGTGCTGCAGGGGTGCCATTGACACAGAGTTACCCAATTACAGCGGACTTGCATTCAGTCATCAGCCTCAATCCGTGACTCCGGCACGATCCAGCTCTTTGTCAGCACTGCTGCACTTGAGTCACTCATCTGTGCATCCCAGAAAGTGCCAGACCTCTCGTGAGGTGGCTGCTGCAAAGCCCCCCCTACAAGGGAGGGGGCCACACGCGCTGGAGACATTGGTGGGGGCAGTGGGGAAAAGGAAGGAGTTGCAGCCCCCCCCCCACCCCCACATCTGGAAGGAGGCCAGTCGGGTGATGTAGGTACACGCTTCCCCATCGCCTCTGTCTGTGCACACTGTGCAAACCACAACTTTCCCACCACTCTGCCACCAACAATCTGTGCCTACTTACACACACAGCCTCATCTCACACCTTGCCGACATTCACAGCGATTCCAAGGCATAAGAACATAAGAATTAGGAACAGGAGTAGGCCATCTAGCCCCTCGAGCCTGCTCCGCCATTCAGCAAGATCATGGCTGATCTGGCCGTGGACTCAGCTCCACTTACCCGCCCGCCCCCCATAACCCTTAATTCCCTTATTGGTTAAAAATCTATCTATCTGTGATTTGAATACATTCAATGAGCCAGCCTCAACTGCTTCCTTGGACAGAGAATTCCACAGATTCACAACCCTCTGGGAGAAGAAATTCCTTCTCTACTCGGTTTTAAATTGGCTCCCCCCATATTTTGAGGCTGTGCCCCCTAGTTCTAGTCTCCCCGACCAGTGGAAACAACCTCTCTGCCTTTATCCTGTCTATCCCTTTCATTATTTTAAATGTTTCTATAAGATCCCCCCTCATCCTTCTGAACTCCAAGGAGTAAAGACCCAGTCTACTCAATCTATCATCATAAGGTAACCCCCTCCTCTCCGGAAGCAGCCTAGTGAATCGTCTCTGTACCCCCTCCAAAGCTAGTTTAATAGAGGGTCTGCACTGGGTGATGCACCGGGGCCTAGCGGGTTGCACCAAGGGGAAAGTGAGCCTCGGGAACCATCTCCCCGGAAGGAGAGTTCTGCTGCACAGGACTCAAATGAGGACCTCGATGTTTTGGTGGCCATGCACTCTGACATGACGCTTGTCATGGGCGATGTGACAGCTTCCATTGCAGCACAGACGGAAGCAACTCAACGTCTTAGTGCTGTGATGCAGAGCATGGTTGGTGCCATCGAGTCTCGGCCTGCTCTCATGCAGTCTCAGCTGGATGCCACGCATGCTGTGCCCGGTGCCATCGTCGCTGAGCCCACCACAGTCCACTGGGGATCTCACAGTGTCGTAGCAGGCTTAGCAACCTGTGCTCCAGCAGATCGGTGGGGATGCTGAGGTGTTGCCCCGGGGCTGTGGCAGTGAGTCAGCGGAGCAGGAACCTGCTGTCCTCTCTCAGGATGACAGCGTTCCTGATCCCAGGACTGCCACCCCGCCATTGCCCTTGTCGCTGCCTGTCGCAGCATCACAGCACGCAGATGTTGCGTTGCTTCCGCCTGTCACATCGCCCATGATATGGATCCTGAGGTCTCTCTGGGAGTCCACCATCGACTGCAGACTGGCAGTGATGGGCTCCAAGGTGTGCACAGAGCTGTGTTGTTGGTGAACTCCTCTACGCTCCTTGCCATTGCCGAAAGGTTCTCGGGCACCCTTGCCACTGCACCTATCACCTCGGAGTGCATGGCCATCACCCTTCTTGTGAACACTTCCCCATCGTGGTCCTCATCTGAGTCCTGTGCAGCAGAACTCGCGCGTGAACTCTCCCTCCGGGGAGCTGGCTCCCAAGCTACCCTTTCCCCTTGGTCTTGCTGCAGCCCGCTAGGCTCCGATGCATCACCCAGTGCAGACCCCTCTGCTAAGCTAAGCTCGAAGGATTGTGTAGAGCCAGTGTCTGAGGTGGTGCCTGCGGGGCAGAGATACAGTGACGCCATTCTTGTGTTCTCCCCTTCTCCACCGTCACTCTCACTGGGGGGGGGGGCTCAGGGAAAGGCTGATCATCTGCTGGCTGATTATCTGAAAGCTTAAAGGCACAAGACTCGCGTTAAGGTGAGAGCAAGCGGGCAGGAATGGAGCAAGGAATGCAGACAGTATCAGGAGCTGGAAAGTGATCAAGTCTTCTGGTGTGAGGGGGAAGTGGGATGAGTAACGGAGAAGGGATGAAATACCGTTGTTGCCCCCAGGGTCACGCGCCCACCACCTGCGGGCCAATGAGCCGCAGTACTCGCTGCTCCAGGTCTCAGAGCTGCTGGAGCTGAGCATCACTCCCAACTGGTCCTCTGCTACTCCTTACTTTTGTGGACCATCTTGGCCTGCAAAAGAAAGGAATGTGTGTGAGTCTGATTCCAGCTATATGTCTGGAAGATATGCCTGCTGTCATTGAATAGCTGTGAATGCAGGCAAGGTGTGACTCTGAACAGCAGATATTTGGTGGGTGAACATAAGAACATGAAATAGGAGCAGGCGTCGGCCATTCGGCCCCTCGGGCCTGCTCCGCCATTTAATAAGATTGTGTCTGATCTGATCATGGACTCAGCTCCACTTCCCCGCCCGCTCCCCATAACCTTTTATTCTCTTATTGCTCAAAAATCCATCTATCTCCGTCTTAAATATATTCAATGTCCCAGCCTCCACAGCTCTCTGGGTCAGAGAATTGCACAGATTTACAACCCTCTGAGAGAAGAAATTCCTCCTCATCTCAGTTTTAAATGGGCAGCCCCTTATTCTGAGACTATGAAAGAAATGGCAGACCAATTGAACAAATACTTTGGTTCTATCTTCACTAAGGAAGACACAAATAACCTTCCGGAAATACTAGGGGACCGAAGGCCTAGAGAGAAGGAGGAACTAAAGGAAATCCTTATTAGTCAGCAAATTGTGTTAGGGAAATTGATGGGATTGAAGGCCGATAAATCCCTAGGGCCTGATAGTCTGCATCCCAGAGTACTTAAGGAAGTGGCCCTAGAAATAGTAGATGCATTGGTGATCATTTTCCAACATTCTATACACTCTGGATCAGTTCCTATGGACTGGAAGATAGCTAATGTAACCCCACTTTTTAAAAAAGGAGGCAGAGAGAAAACAGGGAATTATAGACCGGTCAGCCTGACATCTGTGGTGGGGAAAATGTTGGAATCATTTATTAAAGATGTAATATCAGCACATTTGGAAAGCAGTGACAGGATCGGTCCAAGTCAGCATGGATTTATGAAAGGGAAATCATGCTTGACACATCTTCTAGAATTTTTTGAAGATGTAACTAGTAGAGTGGACAAGGGAGAACCAGTGGATGTGGTGTATTTGGACTTTGAAAAGGCTTTTGACAAGGTCCCACACAAGAGATTAGTGTGCAAAATTAAAGCACATGGTATTGGAGGTGGATAGAAAACTGGTTGGCGGACAGGAAGCAGAGAGTTGGAATAGACGGGTCCTTTTTAGAACGGCAGGCAGTGACTAGTGGAGTGCCGCAAGGTTCAGTGCTGGGACCCCAGCTATTTACAATATAATTAATGATTTAGACAAAGGAATTGAATGTAATATCTCCAAGTTTGCAGATGACATTAAGCTGGGTGGCGGTGTGAGCTGTGAGGAGGATGCTAAGAGGCTGCAGGGTGACTTGGACAGGTTAGGTGAGTGGGCAAATACATGGCAGATGTGATATAATGTAGATAAATGTGAGATTATCCACTTTGATGGCAAAAACAGGAAAGCAGATTATTATCTGAATGGTGGCAGATTAGTAAAAGGGGAGGTGCAATGAGACCTGGATGTTATGGTACATCAGTCATTGAAGTTGGCATACAGGTACAGCAGGTGGTGAAGAAGGCAAATGGCACATTGGCCTTCATAGCGAGAGGATTTGAGTATAGGAGCAGGGAGGTCTTACTACAATTGTACAGGGCCTTGGTGAGGCCACACCTTGAATATTGTGTACAGTTTTGGTCTCTTAATCTGAGGAAGGACATTCTTGCTATTGAGGGAGTGCAGCGAAGGTTCACCAGACTGATTCCCGGGATGACAGGACTGACATATGAAGAAAAACTGGATCGACTAGGCTTATATTCACTGGAATTTAGAAGAATGATAGGGGATCTCATCGAAAGATATAAAATTCTGACGGGATTGGACTGGTTGGATGCAGGAAGTATGTGATTTTACTGTGCAATTTAGTGGAAAAGGTATTTTTATTGTTACTGAGTAACTTATTAAGATAGAAGGCATTTTAGTATTTCTTTTCATCGAAAAATATTGTGGAGATTTAAAAAGAATGGGGCCTGTACTATCTCGGCCTGTATTGCTGACTACCTGTCTAATGGAGGATCCAGATGGGAGAAGGTTTATTGAGCAGAGTTAGCGGGGTAATGGAGGAGGTCGCAGACTGATGATGAGGAGGAGGAGGCTTTACCCACAAAGGATTTTCAGGGAGCAGTGCTCATACTTGGGCCTGACCGATCAATAGTGCGTTCGAAGGCTGCACTTCCAATTAGAGGTGATCAATGAGATTTGCCAGCTCAATAAAGTAGATCTGTAGCCCAGTACCACCAGCATATTACTGCACTCTCTGTCGGGGTGAAGGTGACTGCGGCACTTTCCTTTTATGCATGTGACTCTTTTCAGGCATCAGCTGGGGACATATGCTGTATGTCTCAGCACACTACTCATCGTTGCATTCGTCAGGTAACCGAAGCACTGTATGCACGCTGGATGGAATTTATAAACTTCCCAATGACCAGGGAGGCTGAGAGTGGGATTTGCACGCATTGCCGGCTTCCCCCAGGTGCAGGGTGCTGTTGACTAGACCCATATTGCCCTGCGAGCACCATTACAGGAGGCGGAGGTGTACCGAAACCATAAGGGATTCCACTCCCTCAACGTGCAGCTCGTCTGCGACCACACACAGCGCGTTATGGCAGTGAATGCCAACTTTCCAGGGAGCATCCATGATGCGCACATCTTGCGTGAGAGCACTGTGTCTGAGCTGTTCAAGTCTGAGCCACAAGGTAAATGCTGGATGCTGGGGGACAAAGGATACGCCCTCACCAGCTGGCTCTTGACCCCGCTGTGGAACGCTCAGACAGAAGCCAAGCAACGATATATTAAGAGCCCTATAGCCACATGTAAAATAATTAAGAGAATTGGAGCGCTGAAGCAGCGTTTTCGATGCTTGGATCACTCGGGAGGCAGCCTGCAATACCACCCTGAGCAGGTTGCTCAGTTCACAGTGGTGTGCTGCATGATGCATCATTTAGCCATCATGTGGGGACAGCAATTGCCATAGGGGACTGCGGGACTACCTGAGGAGAGAGTGCAGGAGACAGAGGAGGAAAATGAGGGGCAGGAGGATGATGAGGAGTGTCCAGATGTACCCATGACACCACCCTCCCCAGCCCCACAGCGGAGGGTATGTGGAGCGTATGCCACAGCAAAATTGTTACATCAGTAGCTCATAAATGAACGCTTTGCTTGAATGTGGAGAGCTGTGTTTTGGGACTCTGATGACTGTTACCCCAAAAGTTTGACACTGTACAAGATTGGTTAAATTCAATTCAAACATTTATGTAAAAATCTCAAAAATATACAATTTTAAAACTTTGTAAAACTTATAACTATAAAACAACTGTAACAACTTTAACAAAACGTTAACAACTTTAATAACAATTTTAACAAAACTTTTACAACTTTTATAAACTTTTACAAATCAAACTTCAATTGTTCAATGAACAAGTTAAACAAAAAGACCCTTTCCTGTCCTCGGCCCCATCCGTGACCACGTGCTACACCACCCTTGGGACTATTCCCCCCCTTTCTTACTCCCGCCCTTTTCTTTCCCACTGCCCCTGAGCCCGGACCTCCCCGTGGTGGTACCAAGCCGGTGAGCACCACACCCCGAGTGCTGTTGCTGTTGTTGGGGGTCGGACATTGCAGGCGCAATGAATGGCGTCTCAGGAGAAGCTGGTGATGTGGAAGGCACGGCTTCGGGGCTGGAAGATGATGTCAGCTCCCCACCCTCAGGTGCTGTCGACCCGACCACTATGGCACGGGGAGATTGTGCGCCATGTCCCGATCCCATTGATTGCCGCATGGCATCGACGGAGTCTATGGTTCGCTTCATCATGGTGATCAGACACGACATATCCTCTGACTACCGCTCTGATAGCGCCGCGATGCTTGCGGCTATTGTCGTCATGACCTTGAGCAGCTCTCGACCTATGTCGACGCTGGCCTGTGACAGACGCTCCATGTTCTGGTACACGCAGCCGACCTTCCCTGCAAAGGCGCTGCAACACTGGGGACGCCTTGCTGCGCACGGCTTGGTCCCACAGAACCAGAGGAGCCGTGGGGGAATCCACATGGAGCTGGTGTACCCTTCTCCGTCTCCACCTGCACTGGCTCCAGGATCAGCGGCTCTTCCTCTTCCTCATCTCCGCCAGGGGTGAAGTCAGGAGAGGGCTGAGTGACGCCAGAGGTGGAGGCAGTGGGTCTCTCTGTGTCGGTGTGGTCTGAATCGTCCGAGTCTGGAAGTACACAACAACATTTAAAAATGCCTGGCACCAGGGAAGGGGTCAGGGTTACATGAGTACACAGTACAGCGACTTACCACAGTCTTACTTAAATGTCCACCACTGCTGCAGTACTTCATTACATATCGCAGACAGACATTACATATCTGCATTACGTTACATGCCCCACCATTGCAGTACATCTCGAGGCCAACATTACAGTTACATTACATGCCATGAGTGGACCGCAACACAGACTGCATTGTATTGAACTGACCGTCCTGTGTGGGTGGCTCAGCTCCAGTGCCGGTGGTGGCACGGTTGCTATCCCCGACCGGGGACAAGGCACGGATCTCGATATCTGTAAACGGCTCCTGGGTTGTGAGTCCTCCCTCCCCTGTACGCCGCTGACCCGCTGCTATCGCACATGTCTTCTTCTGCTGAAAGTAAAGTAAATCAAAGTAAAAATCTTCAATCCATTTAACATCGCAGTCACACAGGGTCACACACACACATTAAAAAACACGGCATTGATCCTCTTGGCATTGCCTGAAAGCACGAATACATCACCGTAACCTTAAGATAAATAACATAATCCGTGTGACACGGAGCCTACATTTACATGGCACATGGGGGCGGGGGGCTGCATAAATAAAACCATGACTTTTCTCCCCTCACCAGGTTGTTCCACCTCTTTCATGGTCCTTGTGGAGGACACAGCCTCCCCGATCTCGACCCATATCCTGTTGTACTCCTTTGGGGGGTGGCTTTCCACGACTACCCTTCGTTAGCTCGGAGTACCTCTCTGTTATATGCTGGAGAAGGACAGGTAACTCTGTCTTGTTGTAGGCAGGCGCCCTTAACCTCCCGTCTCTTTCAATGTTCCTGCACTTTGATTTTTTTTAACATTTCCATGATATTTCTGTTATAATTTTTTTGATTTGTAAAATATGTCTTTTTATTCAAACTGTAGAATTATTAGTTGTTATGAATATATTTTAACTGCAATATGTTTTTAAAGTAACTGCCCGTCGACTAGCTTGCTGCTCCTTCTCACTCTCTCTCCCTCCTCTTCAACTCACTGCGCGTGCGCTGGTGACCCCTGACCCCCGAAATCGTGGGTAAAACGCTTCTGTGCCAAAAACGGGGGGTGGGGGGGGGGGAAATTGCGCATGCGCAGTTCAGTGCCACACCGTCCAGCGAAGAGAAAGTCGATCTGGATCGACTAAGTTACATACCGCCCGCTGCAGACATAACGGCGAAGAAAAATGTTGACCAATTTTGTCCTCTTTGGTCTCGGCGGTGTGCCGGCGGCTTGAAACGACGCACCGTCGGCACACCACCGAGAAATGGGCTGACCTTAAGCATTGACCAGTTTCGGGCCCAGAGAGTTCACATCACCAAATAAACCCCTTAGCCAGTGAGGAAACAATTTATTAACCAGAAAAATTAATTCGAGTATCCTATAGCATAGAGGTTTGGAAGGATTTAATGTTCTATTATGAGAAGTTTGATGTGCTGCAGGATTGTTTGATTTATATACACAAGAGAGTGATAAGATTTCCACAACTGCCCCCTCTCCATACTTACCATAGGAACACAAGAACAGGAGGAGGGTCATTCATCCCTTCCCTCGGGTCTGTTCCGCCATTCAGTGAGATCACACCTCACCTGTAGCTTGACTCCAGCTACCCGCCTTGGTCCCAAAACCCTTAATAATTTCGCCAACAAAAATCTATCAATCTCAGTTTTGACATTTTTACTTGACCCCCAGCCTCATCAGCATATAGGGGGAGAGAGTTCCCGATTCCCACTGCCCTTTGTGTGAAGAAGTGCTCCCTGACATCACCCTGAACAGCCTGCCTCTAATTTTATGCCCCCTTGTTCGGGCTCCCCCCACCAGAGGGAATATTTTCTCTCTGTCTATTAAACCCGTTAACCTTCTATACTCGAGAGAATACAAGCCCAGTCTGTGCAAACTGTCCCTTTTGGCTTCCGTATCATTCTGGTCAATCTGCACTGCACCCCACCAAGGCCAGTATATCGTTCCTAGGTGCGGTGCCCAGAACTGAACGCAGTGCTCCAGGTGGGGTCTACAGTGATGCGAAGGTTGGCAGTAGGCCAGAGGATTGGGAAATTTTTAGAAACCAGCAAAGGACCACTAAAAAAAAAGAGTAGACAGATTATGAGATTAAACTAACAAAAAATATAAAAACGGACAGGAAGAGCTTCTACAGGTATATAAAAAAGAAGTGAGTAGCTAAAGTAAACTTTGATCCCTTAGAGGATGAGACCGGGGAATTAATAATGGGAAACGGGGAAATGGCAGAGACTTGGAACAAATATTTTGTATCGGTCTTCACAGTAGAGGACACTCAAAACATCCCAATAATATATAATCAAGGGGCTATAGGGAGGGGGGTGGGGCGCGGTTGGGGGGAGACTTAAAACAAGCACTATCACCAGAGAAAAAGTACGAGGTAAAATAATGGGACTAAAGGTGGACAAGTCCCCAGGACCTGATGGCCTGCATCCTGGGGTTTTAAAAGAAATAGCTGCAGAGATAGTGGATGCATTGGTGGTAATCTACCAAAATTCTCTGGATTCTGGAAAGGTCCCAGCGGACTGGAAAACCGCAAATGTAACGTCTCTATTTAAGAAAAGAGGGAGACAGAAAACAGGAAACTATAGACCAGTGAGCCTGCCATTGGGAAAATACTGGAGTCCATTATTAATAAAGTAGTAGCAGGACATTTAGAAATAGTGTATTTGGATTTCCAGAAAGCATTCGATAAGGTGCCACATAAAAGGTTACTGCACAAGATAAGAGTTCATGGGGTTGGGGGTAATATATTAGTGTGGAAGGAGGATTGGCTAACTAACAGAAAACAGAGATAAATGGGTCATTTTCTGGTTGACAAACAGTGACTAGTGGGGTGCCACAGGGATCAGTGCTGGGGCCTCAACTATTTACAATCTATATTAATGACTTGGATGAAGGGGCCAGTGTAATGTAGCTAAATTTGCTGATAATACAAAGATGGGTGGGAAAGCAAGTTGTGAGGAGGACGCAAAGAATCTACAAAGGGATATAGACAGACTCA
This sequence comes from Pristiophorus japonicus, assembly GCF_044704955.1. Taxonomy (NCBI): domain Eukaryota; kingdom Metazoa; phylum Chordata; class Chondrichthyes; family Pristiophoridae; genus Pristiophorus; species Pristiophorus japonicus. The sequence goes on from NC_092002.1 coordinate 26,849,544, forward strand.
TTGAGTGGGCAAAAATTTGGCAATGTGGGAAAATGTGAGGTTATCCACTTTGGTAGGAAAAATAAAAAAGCAAATGATTATTTAAATGGAGAGAGATTACAAAATCCTGCGGTACAGAGGGATCTTGTACATGAAACACAAAAAGTTAGTATGCAGCTACAGCAAGTAATTTGGAAGGTAAATGGAATGTTGGCCTTTATTGAAAGGGGGATAGAGTATAAAAGTAGGGAAGTCCTGCTAAAACTGTGCAAGGTATTGGTGAGGCCACACCTGGAGTACTGCGTGCAGTTTTGGTCTCTGTATTTAAGGAGGGATATACATGCATTGGAGGCAGTTCAAAGAAGATTCACTCGGTTGATTCCAGAGATGAGGGGGTTGTCTTATGAAGAAAGGTTGAGCAGGTTGGGCCTGTACTCCTTGGAGTTTCGAAGACTGAGAGGTGATCTCACTGAATCGTTTAAGATTTTGAGGGGGCTTGACAGGTTGGATGCAGAGAGGATGTTTTTCTTCGTGGGGGAAACTAGAACTAGTGGGCATAGTTTCAGAATAAGGGGTCGCCCATTTAAGACGGAGATGAGGAGGAATTTCTTCTCTCAGAGGGTTGTAAATCTGTGGAATTCTCTGCCCCAGAGAGCTGTGGAGGCTGGGTCATTGAATATATTTAAGGTGGAGATAGATAGTTCAACGTGGGACGTGTGAGGTCATCCACTTTGGACCAGAGAAAGATTGATCCGGGTAGTTTTTAAATGGCACAAAGCTGGGAACTGTGGTGGATAAGCGCACGCTGACAGATAGCTTGAGGTTGAGGTCAGTCACTCGCTGCTCCAACACTGGCTGCACTATGCCCCGCTCCCTCCCCGTACTCCCCCCGCTCCCTCCCCATACCCACCCGTCCCCACCCGTACCCCCTCCCCGTACCCCCTCCCCCTCCCCGTCCCCACCCGTCCTCCCTCCCCGCTCCCCCTCCCCGTACCCCCCCGCTCCCTCCCCGTACTCCCCCCCGCTCCATCCCCGCTCCCCCTCCCCGTCCCCACCCGTCCTCCCTCCCCGCTCCCCCTCCCCGTACCCCCCCGCTCCCTCTACTCCCCCCCGCTCCATCCCCGCTCCCTCCCCATACCCACCCGTCCCCACCCGTACCCCCTCCCCGTACCCCCTCCCCGTACTCCCCCCGCTCCCTCCCCGTACCCCCCGCGCTCCCTCCCCGTACTCCCCCCGCTCCATCCCCGCTCCCCCTCCCCGTCCCTCCCCGTACCCCCTCCCCGCCCCCCGCTCCCTCCCCGTACTCCCCCCGCTCCATCCCTGTACCCCCCTCCCCGTACCCCCCCCGCTCCCCCTCCCCGTACCCCCTCCCCGTACCCCCCCTGCTCCATCCCCGTACCCCCCCCCGCTCCCCCTCCCCGTACCCCCTCCCCGTACCCCCTCCCCGTATCCCCCCTGCTCCATCCCCGTACCCCCCCCGCTCCCCCTCCCCATACCCCCTCCCCGTACCCCCTCCCCGTACCCCCCCTGCTCCATCCCCGTACCCCCTCCCCGTACCCCCTCCCCGCCCCCCGCTCCCTCCCCGTACTCCCCCTCCCCGTCCCCACCCGTACCCCTTCCCCGTACCCCCTCCCCGCCCCCCAGCGCCCCCTCCCCGTCCCCACCCGTATCCCCTCCCCGCCCACCCGTACCCCCACCCGTGCCCCCTCCCCGTACCCCCCCCCCCCGCTCCATCCCCGTACCCCCCACCGCTCCATCCCCGTCCCCACCCGTGCCCCCTCCCCGTACCCCCCCGCTCTCCCTCCCCGTCCCCACCCATACCCCCCACCCCCGCGCCGCTCCCCGTACCCCCCTTGCTCCCATCCCCGTACCCCCTCCCCGCCCCCCCCGTACCCCCACCCGTGCCCCCTCCCCGTACCCCCCCGCTCCATCCCCGTACCCCCTCCCCGTACCCCCCCGCTCCATCCCCGTACCCCCTCCCCGTACCCCCCCCGCTCCAACCCCGCTCCCCCTCCCCGTACCCCCTCCCCGTACCCCCCCCCCCCGCTCCCTCCCCGTGCCCCCTCCCTTCCTCGTGCCCCCTCCCCTCCCCTTGCCCCCTCCCTGTGCCCCTCCCCGTGGTCCCTCTCCCCCACCCCCTCCCCGTACCCCCCCCCGCTCCAACCCCGCTCCCCCTCCCCCCACCCACTCCCCGTACCCCCCCCGCTCCAACCCCGCTCCCCCTCCCCGTACCCCCTCCCCGTACCCCCCCCCGCTCCCTCCCCGTGCCCCCTCCCTTCCTCGTGCCCCCTTCCCTCCCCTTGCCCCCTCCCTGTGCCCCTCCCCGTGTCCCTCTCCCCCCACCCCCTCCCCGTACCCCCCCCCGCTCCAACCCCGCTCCCCCTCCCCCCACCCCCTCCCCGTACCCCCCCGCTCCAACCCCGCTCCCCCTCCCCGTACCCCCTCCCCGTACCCCCCCCGCTCCCTCCCCGCGCCCCCTCCCCCTCCCCGTACCCCCCCCCGCTCCAACCCCGCTCCCCCTCCCCGTACCCCCTCCCCGTACCCCCCCCCGCTCCCTCCCCGTACCCCCTCCCTTCCTCGTGCCCCCTTCCCTCCCCTTGCCCCCTCCCTGTGCCCCTCCCCGTGTCCCTCTCCCCCCACCCCCTCCCCGTACCCCCCCCGCTCCAACCCCGCTCCCCCTCCCCCCACCCCCTCCCCGTACCCCCCCGCTCCAACCCCGCTCCCCCTCCCCGTACCCCCTCCCCGTACCCCCCCCCCGCTCCCTCCCCGCGCCCCCTCCCCCTCCCCGTACCCCCCCCCGCTCCAACCCCGCTCCCCCTCCCCGTACCCCCTCCCCGTACCCCCCCCCGCTCCAACCCCGCTCCCCCTCCCCGTACCCCCTCCCCGTACCCCCCCCGCTCCCTCCCCGCGCCCTCTCCCCACCTCCCCGCGCCCCCTCCCCGTACCCTCCCGCTCCCTCCCCGCGCCCCCTCCCCCTCCCCGTGCCCCCTCCCCTCCTCGTGCCCCCTCCCTTCCTCGTGCCCCCTCCCCTCCCCTTGCCCCCTCCCTGTGCCCCTCCCCGTGTCCCTCTCCCCCCACCCCCTCTGCGCCCCCTCCCTTCACCCCCTCCGCGCCCCTCCCCCTCCCCTCCTTGTGCCCCCGTGCCCACTCCCTTCCTCGTGCCCACTCCCTGTGCCCCTCCCCTCCCCATGCCCCTCTCCCCGCCCCCTCCCTTCACCCCCTCCTCGCGCTCGTGCCCCCGTCCCCTCCTCATGCCCCCTCCCTGCCCCCTCCCCGTGCCCCCTGTTCCCTCCTCATGCCCCCTCCCTGCCCCCTCCCCGTGCCCCGTGCCCCCCGTCCCCTCCTCATGCCCTCCCAGTGCCCCCTCCCTGCCCCGGCCCCTAGATGACAATCGGTGTAATCAGTCAGACTGACAAAAGCTTGGGCTTTCCGGCGGTAATATCGATGTTAAACACTCCGTTCAAAGCTAGACCATTTTGGATTAGGTGTCACTGGGGGTTTAACAGCGTATCAACTGCTAAACCAACGATAGGGCCCTGAAAAACTAATTTGTGCCAGGTTTCTCCATAATGATGCAAAGTACAATTTTTAAGAAATTTCAAAAAAATATATATATTTAAAAAAAAATAAAAACAGAAAGTGCTGGAATTCTCAGCAGGTCAGGCAGCATCTGTGGCGAGAACGGAGTTAATGTTTCGGGTCTGTGACCCATCGTCAGAACCGGGAAAGTTTGGGATGTAACAGATTGTTCAGGAGGTGCGGGGCCAGGAAACGGGGAGGGAGGAGAGAACTAAAGGGACTGTCTGGGATAGGGTGGGAGGCAGGAGAGATTAGAGAGACACAAGGGATGGTGGGCAAAAATGGGATGGTGATGGTAATAAGTTAATGGTGATGGTAAACAAGTTAATAATGATGGTAATAAGTTAATGGTGATGGTAAACAAGTTAATGGTGATGGTAAACAAGTTAATGATGATGGTAACAAAAAATGAGTCTAGTGGGGGGTGTATGGCGGAATCATCACCAGATGCCGTGGGAAAGAGATAAAAAGGGGGGGGGGGTTTGTAAAAAGAAGGAAGGAAAGTAAACAAAAATAGGGGCAGAGGCTCTGGTCTGAAATTGTTGAACTCGATGTTGAGTGTGGAAGGCTGTAAAGTGCCGAAACAAAAGATGAGGTGCTGTCCCTCGAGCTTGCGTTGAGCTGCGTTGGAACAGTGCAGGAGGCCGAGGACGGAGAGGTCAGAGTGGGAGTGGAGCGGGGAATTAAAGGGACAGGCGACTGGAAGCTCGGGGTCATGCTTACGGACTGAACAGAGGTGCTCCGCAAAGCGGTCACCCAATTTACGCTTGGTCTCCCCAAGCGCCTGAACAAACCCCCCCCCCACTCCCGCCAATGCCCCCTGCACACAGCAGTGTGTGTCTTCCATTGCACTGACCTGCGACCCCTGTAATGTGAAGCAAAGCAACGTGAGCCGAGCAGGAGCCGATTTGACCTCCTGACCTTTGAGTGGCCTTTAGCAGCGAGTCCCACAGTTCTGCTTTCTGTCAGCACCCTGGGGAAGCAGAACTAGTCGGTCCCATTGATCTTTGGCAGCTTTGAATGTTTAATATCATCGGGATATTCCGAGGATATTTATGAGCTAACATGCTCTGGTGCCCTGTGCGAGTGGGAGTTTATTGGCCAATGCCGAGTTTGGTTCTATGATGGAGGCGTGACAGACTGTTTCAATGTGCCATGATGATGGTTGTCTCCCTGTCCTCTCTGTGTTCCAGGAGGGGCAACAACTGATTGACGAGAAGCCCGAGCTAGCCCAGGTGGTGAGGAAGAAACTGGAGGAGATCCATGATTGCTGGATCGTGCTGGAGAGCACGACACAGGACAAGGCGAGGCACCTGTTTGATGTGAGCAAGGCAGAGCTGCTGGTGCAGAGCTATGGTGAGCTAGACAAGAGGCTGTCGCAGCTCGAGGGGCAGCTACACGGGGTAGAAAGGCCCAGAGACATCGGCAGTGTCAACACTCAACTCCAGAAACTGCAGGTGAGCTATCGGGAGTGCCCGCGACATTAACCCGCCCGTTGTACACCCCGTTATACACCCGCCCGTTGTACACCCCGTTATACACCCGGCCGTTATACACCCCGTTATACACCCGCCCGTTATACATCCCGTTATACACCCGCCCGTTATACACCCCGTTATACACCCGCCCGTTATACACCCCGTTATACACCCGGCCGTTATACATCCCGTTATACACCCGCCCGTTATACACCCTGTTATACACCCGCCTGTTATACACCCCGTTATACACCCGCCCGTTATACACCCCGTTATACACCCGCCCGTTATACATCCCGTTATACACCCGCCTGTTATACACCCCGTTATACACCCGCCCGTTATACACCCCGTTATACACCCGCCCGTTAGACACCCCGTTATACACCCGGCCGTTATACACCCCGTTATACACCCGCCCGTTATACACCCCGTTATACACCCGCCCGTTATACACCCGCCCGTTATACACCCCGTTATACACCCGCCCGTTATACACCCCGTTATACACCCGCCCGTTATACATCCCGTTATACACCCGCCCGTTATACACCCTGTTATACACCCGCCTGTTATACACCCCGTTATACACCCGCCCGTTATACACCCCGTTATACACCCGCCCGTTATACACCCTGTTATACACCCTGCCCGTTATACATCCCGATATACACCCTGTTATACACCCTGACCGTTATACACCCCGTTATACACCCGCCCGTTATACACCCTGCCCGTTATTCACCCGCCCGTTATACACCCTGTTATATACCCGCCTGTTATACACCCTGTTATACACCCGCCCGTTATACACCCTGTTATACACCCGCCCGTTGTACACCCCGTTATACACCCGCCCGTTATACATCCCGTTATACACCCGCCCGTTATACACCCTGTTATACACCCGCCCGTTATACACCCTGTTATACACCCGCCCGTTATACACCCTGTTATACACCCGCCCGTTATACACCCCGTTATACACCCCGTTATACACCCGCCCGTTATACACCCTGTTATACACCCGCCCGTTATACACCCTGTTATACACCCACCCGTTATACACCCGGCCGTTATACACCCCGTTATAGACCCGCCCGTTATACATCCCGTTATACACCCGCCCGTTATACACCCTGTTATACACCCGCCTGTTATACACCCCGTTATACACCCGCCCGTTATACACCCACCCGTTATACACCTCGTTATACACCCGCCCGTTATACACCCCGTTATACACCTGCCCGTTATACACCCCGTTATACACCCGGCCGTTATACACCCCGTTATACACCCGCCCGTTATACACCCCGTTATACACCCGCCCGTTATACACCCCGTTATACACCCGCCCGTTATACACCCTGTTATACACCCTGCCCGTTATACATCCCGATATACACCCTGTTATACACCCTGACCGTTATACACCCCGTTATACACCCGCCTGTTATACACCCCGCCCGTTATACACCCGCCCATTATACACCCCGTTATACACCTGCCCGTTATACACCCCGTTATACACTCGCCCATTATACATCCCGTTATACACCCGGCCGTTATACACCCCGTTATACACCCGCCCGTTATACACCCCGTTATACACCCGGCCGTTATACACCCCGTTATACACCCTGCCCGTTATACATCCCGTTATACACCCGCCCGTTATACACCCCGTTATACACCCTTCCCGTTATACATCCCGTTATACACCCGCCCATTATACACCCCGTTATACACCCGCCCGTTATACACCCTGTTATACACCCGCCCGTTATACACCCTGTTATACACCCGCCCGTTATACACCCTGTTATACACCCGCCCGTTACACCCTGTTATACACCCGCCTGTTATACACCCCGTTATACACCCGCCCGTTATACACCCGGCCGTTATACACCCGGCCGTTATACACCCCGTTATACACCCTGCCCGTTATACATCCCGTTATACACCCGCCCGTTATACACCCCGTTATACACCCTGCCCGTTATACATCCCGTTATACACCCGCCCATTATACACCCCGTTATACACCCGCCCGTTATACACCCTGTTATACACCCGCCCGTTATACACCCCGTTATACACCCGCCCGTTATACACCCTGTTATACACCCTGCCCGTTATACACCCCGTTATACACCCCATTATACACCCGCCCGTTATACACCCTGTTATACACCCGCCCGTTATACACCCCGTTATACACTCGCCCGTTATACACCCTGTTATACACCCGCCCGTTATACACCCTGTTATACACCCGCCCGTTACACCCTGTTATACACCCGGCCGTTATACACCCCGTTATACACCCTGCCCGTTATACATCCCGTTATACATCCCGTTATACACCCCGTTATACACCCGGCCGTTATACACCCCGTTATACACCCGCCCGTTATACACCCCGTTATACACCCTGCCCGTTATACATCCCGTTATACACCCGCCCATTATACACCCCGTTATACACCCGCCCGTTATACACCCGCCCGTTATACACCCGCCCGTTATACACCCTGTTATACACTCTGCCCGTTATACACCCCGTTATACACCCCATTATACACCCGCCCGTTATACACCCTGTTATACACCCGCCCGTTATACACCGCCCGTTATACACCCCGTTATACACCTGCCCGTTATACACCCTGTTATACACCCGCCCGTTATACACCCTGCTATACACCCTGCCCGTTATACACCCTGTTATACACCCACCCGTTATACACCCCGTTATACACCCGCCCATTACACACCCGCCCGTTATACACCCCGTTATACACCCGGCCGTTATACATCCCGTTATACACCCGGCCGTTAAACATCCCGTTATACACCCTGCCCGTTATATACCCTGTTATACACCCGCCCGTTATACACCCTGCCCGTTATACACCCCGTTATATACCCGGCCATTATACATCCCGTTATACACCCGCCCGTTATACACCCTGTTATACACCCGCCCGTTATACACCCTGTTATACACCCTGCCCGTTATACATCCCGTTATACACCCAGCCGTTATACACCCTGTTATACACCCGCCCGTTATACACCCCGCCCGTTATACACCCCGTTATACACCCGCCCGTTATACACCCTGTTATACACCCTGCCCGTTATACACCCTGTTATACACCCGCCCGTTATACACCCACCCGTTATACACCCCATTATACACCCGCCCGTTATACACCCCGTTATACACCCGGCCGTTATACACCCTGTTATACACCCTGCCCGTTATACACCCTGTTATACACCCGCCCATTATACACCCTGTTATACACACGCCCAATATACACCCTGTTATACACCCGCCCGTTATACACCCGCCCGTTATACACCCCGTTATACACCCGCCCGTTATACACCCCGTTATACACCCGGCCGTTATACACCCTATTATACACCCTGCCCGTTATACACCCTGTTATACACCCGCCCATTATACACCCTGTTATACACACGCCCAATATACACCCTGTTATACACCCGCCCGTTATACACCCGCCCGTTATACACCCCGTTATACACCCGGCCGTTATACACCCTGTTATACACCCTGCCCGTTATACACCCTGTTATACACCCGCCCATTATACACCCTGTTATACACACGCCCAATATACACCCTGTTATACACCCGCCCGTTATACACCCGCCCGTTATACACCCCGTTATACACCCGCCCGTTATACACCCTGTTATACACCCGCCCGTTATACACCCTGTTATACACCCGCCCGTTATACACCCTGTTATACACCCGCCCGTTATACACCCCGTTATACACCCGGCCGTTATACACCTGGCCGTTATACATCCCGTTATACACCCGGCCGTTAAACATCCCGTTATACACCCTGCCCGTTATATACCCTGTTATACACCCGCCCGTTATACACCCTGCCCGTTATACACCCCGTTATATACCTGGCCGTTATACATCCCGTTATACACCCGCCCGTTATACACCCTGTTATACACCCGCCCGTTATACACCCTGTTATACACCCTGCCCGTTATACATCCCGTTATACACCCAGCCGTTATACACCCTGTTATACACCCGCCCGTTATACACCCCGCCCGTTATACACCCCGTTATACACCCGCCCGTTATACACCCTGTTATACACCCTGCCCGTTATACACCCTGTTATACACCCGCCCGTTATACACCCACCCGTTATACACCCCGTTATACACCCGCCCGTTATACACCCCGTTATACACCCGGCCGTTATACACCCTGTTATACACCCTGCCCGTTATACACCCTGTTATACACCCGCCCATTATACACCCTGTTATACACACGCCCAATATACACCCTGTTATACACCCGCCCGTTATACACCCGCCCGTTATACACCCCGTTATACACCCGCCCGTTATACACCCCGTTATACACCCGGCCGTTATACACCCTGTTATACACCCTGCCCGTTATACACCCTGTTATACACCCGCCCATTATACACCCTGTTATACACACGCCCAATATACACCCTGTTATACACCCGCCCGTTATACACCCGCCCGTTATACACCCCGTTATACACCCGGCCGTTATACACCCTGTTATACACCCTGCCCGTTATACACCCTGTTATACACCCGCCCATTATACACCCTGTTATACACACGCCCAATATACACCCTGTTATACACCCGCCCGTTATACACCCGCCCGTTATACACCCCGTTATACACCCGCCCGTTATACACCCGCCCGTTATACACCCCGTTATACACCCGCCCATTATACACCCTGTTATACACCCGCCCGTTATACACCCTGTTATACACCCGCCCGTTATACACCCTGTTATACACCCGCCCGTTATACACCCCGTTATACACCCGGCCGTTATACACCCGGCCGTTATACACCCGGCCGTTATACACCTTGTTATACACCCGGCTGTTATACACCCCGTTATACACCCACCCGTTATACACCCCGTTATACACCCGGCCGTTATATACCCGCCCGTTATACACCCTGTTATACACCCGCCCGTTATACACCTTGTTATACACCCGGCAGTTATACACCCCGTTATACACCCACCCGTTATACACCCCGTTATACACCCTGTTATACACCCGCCCGTTATACACCCTGTTATACACCCTGCCCGTTATACACCCTGTTATACACCCGCCCGTTATACACCCTGTTATACACACTGCCCGTTATACACCCCGTTATACAACCCGACCCGTTAAACACCCTGTTATACACCCGCCCGTTATACACCCTGTTATACACCCGCCCGTTATACACCCTGTTATACACCCCGTTATACACCCGCCCGTTATACACCCCGTTATACACCCGCCCGTTATACACCCCGTTATACACCCGGCCGTTATACACCCTGTTATACACCCTGCCCGTTATACACCCTGTTATACACCCGCCCATTATACACCCTGTTATACACACGCCCAATATACACCCTGTTATACACCCGCCCGTTATACACCCCGTTATACACCCGCCCGTTATACACCCGCCCGTTATACACCCCGTTATACACCCGCCCGTTATACACCCTGTTATACACCCGCCCGTTATACACCCTGTTATACACCCGCCCGTTATACACCCTGTTATACACCCGCCCGCTATACACCCCGTTATACACCCGGCCGTTATACACCCGGCCGTTATACACCCTGCCCGTTATACACCCTGTTATACACCTGCCCGTTATAGACCTTGTTATACACCCGGCAGTTATACACCCCATTATACACCCACCCGTTATACACCCCGTTATACACCCGCCCGTTATACACCCTGTTATACACCCGCCCGATATACACCCTGTTATACACCAGCCCGTTATATACCCTGTTATACACCCGCCCGATATACACCCTGTTATACACCCTGCCCATTATACACCCCGTTATACACCCTGCCCATTATACACCCTGTTATACACCCTGCCCATTATACACCCCGTTATACACCCCGCTCGTTATACACACCGCCCGTTGTACACCCTGCCCGTTGTACACCCTGCCCGTTGTACACCCTGTTATACACCCGCCCATTATACACCCTGTTATATAGCCGCCCGTTATACACACGCCCGTTATACACCCCGCCCGTTATACACCCCGCCCGTTATGCATCTGTCCGTTATACACCCCGTCCGTTACACACCCCGCACGTGATGGACCCCGTTATACACCCGTCCGTTATACACCCTGTTATACACCCTGCCCGTTATACACCCTGTTATACACCCACCCGTTATACACCCTGTTTTACACCCTGCCCATTATACACCCTGTTATACACCCTGCCCATTATACACCCTGTTATACACCCTGCCCATTATACACCCCGTTATACACCCCGCTCGTTATACACACCGCCCGTTGTACACCCTGCCCGTTGTACACCCTGCCCGTTGTACACCCTGTTATACACCCGACCATTATACACCCTGTTATACAGCCGCCCGTTATACACACGCCCGTTATATACCCCGTCCGTTACACACCCCGCACGTGATGGACCCCGTTATACACCCGTCCGTTATACACCCTGTTATACACCCGTCCGTTATACACCCTGTTATACACCCTGCCCCTTATACACCCCACCCGTTGTACGCACCATCCGTTATACACCCGCCCGTTATACACCCGCCCGTTATACACCCATCTGCATACACTCGTCCGTTATACCCCGCCCGTTATACCCCGCCCGTTATACACCCGCCCGTTATACACCCTGCCCGTTATACACCCTGTTATACACCCGTCCGTTATACACCCCGCCCGTTATACACCGATCTGCATACACCCGCCCGTTATACACCCGCCGGTTATACACCCTGCCCGTTCTACACCCGCCCGTTATACACCCTGTTATACACCCGTCCGTTATACACACCGCCCGTTATACACCCATCTGCATACACCCGCCCGTTATACACCCCGCCCGTTATACACCCGCCCGTTATACACCCCGTTATACACCCGCCCTTTATACACCACGCCCATTTATACACCCGCCCATTATACACACCTGCCTGTTGTACTCCCTGCCCGTTATACACACCACCCGTTATACACACCAGCCCGATATACACCCCGCCCGTTATACTCACCACCCGTTATACACACCACCCATTATACACCGCGCCCGTTATACACCGCGCCCGTTATACACCGCGCCAGTTATACACACTGCCCTTTATACACACCAGCCCGTTATACACCGCACCCGTTATACATCGCGCCCGTTATACACACTGCCCTTTATACACACCAGCCCGTTATACACCGCGCCCGTTATACATCGCGCCCGTTATACACACTGCCCTTTATACACACCAGCCCGTTATACACCGCGCCCGTTATACACACTGCCCTTTATACACACCAGCCCGTTATACACCGCGCCCGTTATACATCGCGCCCGTTATACACACTGCCCTTTATACACACCAGCCCGTTATACACCGCGCCCGTTATACACACTGCCCTTTATACACACCAGCCCGTTATACACCGCGCCCGTTATACACCGTGCCAGTTATACACCCGCTCGTTACACACCCCGCCCGTTATACACCGCGCCCGTTATACACCGTGCCAGTTATACACCCGCTCGTTACACACCCCGCCCGTTATACACCCGCCTGTTTTACACTCCGCTCGTTGTACTCCCCGCCTGTTGTACACCGCGCACATCTGCCCATTATATTTTGGCCCCTAGTTTTGCACTCCCCACAAGTGGAAACATCATCTGTGGGGGAGAAATTCGGCTGCTTAGCGTCTCATGTGGCAATAAGGGGTTAGTGACCGGGCATGAAGAATTCAGCAATGCCCGCCAACTTTAATACCTCAATATCCTTTTTATAATGCGGAGACCGGAACAGTACTCGCCGTGTGGTCTAACCAAGGTTCCATACAAGTTTAACATAACTTCACTGCATTTCAATTCTGTCCCTCTAAAAGTGAACCTCAGTATTGGTTTGAACTTTTTATGGCTGTGTTGCTACCTTTAGTGATTTGTGAATCACTAAATCCCTCTGCTGCTTTCGAGTCTTACTGTGTGAATGTGAGTGTGTGCCGTGTGTTGTCGTGGGCAGCGGGGAGTGGAAGCTTTGGGCGGATATGTCTGTTCCTGTGCACGGTCTGCCCTCTCCACACACCCCCTACTGCAGGGTCACCTCCCCTGCAGTAACGGTCGGACAGTGAGGGGACATCTTGTGAATAGTGACCGTAATGCGATTGAAGCTGATACCCGGTTTGAGAGGGAGAAGAGTCAGAAAGTGAGATTTTAACTTTAAATAAGGCTAACTTTGAGTGGATTGCACAGAATGATACCGGGGCTGAAAGGGTTAAATTACGAGGACTGGTCGCACAGACTGGGCTTGTGTTCCCTTGAGTGTAGAACAATAAGGGGGTGATCTAATTGAGGTGTTTAAGATGATTAAAGGAGTTGATGGGGTGGATCGAGAGAAACTATTCCCTCTGGTGGGGGGAGTCCAGAACAAGGGGACATAACCTTAAAATTAGAGCCCGGCCGTTCAGGGGCGATGTCAGGAAACACTTCTTCACACACAGGGCCGTGGGAATCTGGAACTCTCTCCCCACACAAACTGCTGAGTCTGGTGATCAATTGAACAAAACTGGGATTGCTAGATGTTTGTTCGGCAAGAGTATTACCGAACCAAGGTGGGTAGATGGAGCCAAGTTACAGATAGTCCATGATCTCATTGAATGGTGCAACAGGCTCGAGGGGCAGAGTGGCCTCTTCCTGTTCCTATGTTCTAAATTGACTGCAGTAGACTGGGCCATACTGTTAATGGGTGAACCTATAGACACACAGTGGGAGGTATTTAAAGGAGAATTTGGTACGATACAAAACCCAGTACATGTACCCAGCTCCTAAAAAGGCCAAAACTCCACTTGTGTAGTTAAACAACCCTGGCCAGGAAATAAGGTGAGAGACAGCATCAAGCTAAAAGAAAAGGCTTACACAAAGGCAAGGGAAAGTGGTAGGGGAGATACAATAAACAACAAAGAATTATTGTCAGTGGCGCAAAAAGGAATAAGAAAAATACTTACAAGGGTATCAAAGCTAACAGCAAAAATTTCAATCAATATATTAAAAGAGAGAGGGAGTGTTGAGGGGAGATGTGGGCCCATTAAAGTCAGATGCCGCTGAGACTATAATGGCCAATAAGAAACTGGAAGACTTGTTAAGTGAGCACTTTGTATCTGTTATCGCAGTGAAATAAGAAGGTAAAATATCAGTGGGACAAGGAAACCTGAAAATCAATCAAAGGGACGAACTTTAATATCAGTAATAAAATGGTAATGGAGAAAATAGTGGGACTGAAGATTGGCAAATTACCAGCACCTGATGGTTTCCACTCCAAGGCAAAACAAACAGGTGGAGAAATTGCAGATGTCATCATTTTACAAAGTTCTCTAGGTTTGAGAATCGTAGAATTATACATCACAGAAGGAGGCCATTCAGCCCATTGTGCCTGTGCTGGCTCTTTGAAAGAGCTCTCTGGTTAGTCCCACTCCCCCGCTCGTTCCCATCGCCTAGCTGGTGATCTTACAGAGAGCCGGCACGGGCACAATGGACCAGCTATGAGTTGAGCAAAGATAGTCGGCGTGGATTTGGAAAGGGTAGGACCTGTTTGACTAATCTCGTCGAATTTAAGATAATTAGTAAAAGTACCAGAGAGGCGATGAAAATTATTTTACGCAGTCTCCACATGTTGGTGTGGGCCTGCGTTCAGTCTCCAGATGTTGGTGGGCCTGCGTTCAGTCTCCAGACGTTGGTGTGGGCCTGCATTCAGTCTCCAGACGTTGGTGTGGGCCTGCACTCAGTCTCCACATGTTGGTGTGGGCCTGCATTCAGTCTCCAGATGTTGGTGTGGGCCTGCGTTCAGTCTCCAGATGTTGGTGTGGGCCTGCGTTCAGTCTCCAGATGTTGGTGTGGGCCTGCGTTCAGTCTCCAGATGTTGGTGTGGGCCTGCGTTCAGTCTCCACATGTTGGTGCGGGCCTGCGTTCAGTCTCCAGATGTTGGTGTGGGCCTGCGTTCAGTCTCCAGATGTTGGTGTGGGCCTGCGTTCAGTCTCCAGATGTTGGTGTGGGCCTGCGTTCAGTCTCCAGATGTTGGTGTGGGCCTGCGTTCAGTCTCCAGATGTTGGTGTGGGCCTGCGTTCAGTCTCCAGATGTTGGTGTGGGCCTGCGTTCAGTCTCCAGATGTTGGTGTGGGCCTGCGTTCAGTCTCCAGATGTTGGTGTGGGCCTGCGTTCAGTCTCCACATGTTGGTGTGGGCCTGCGTTCAGTCTCCAGATGTTGATGTGGGCCTGCGTTCAGTCTCCAGATGTTGATATCCATGCCTTTGTTATCTTTAGACTTGACTATTCCAACGCATTCCTGGCTGGCCTCCCACATTCTACCCGATAGAAACCCGAGGTCAACCAAAGCCCGGCTGCCCCATGCTCTAACTCGCACCAAGTCCCTCTCACCCATCACCCCTGTGTTCGCTAACCTACATTGGCAACACTTCGATTTTAACATTTTAATCTCCTCCAGCCCCACAACCCTCAAGATCTTTGTACGTGCTGTAAATAAAAGAGTGTCCGACTCGCCTGTGGCGGTGTGTTGCCTCGTCACCTGACGCAGGAACTCGCGCCTCATGGATGTTATCGCCCACAAACAGGGTGCACCACAATTTCCTGGTAATAGACTTTCATTGCAAGGAAGAAAGATGGACCTGCATTTCTATAGCGCCTTTCGCAACCCCAGGACATCCAAAGCACTTTACAGCCAATGAAGTATTTTTTTTAAAGTGTTGTCACTTGTAATGTGGGAAACATAGCAACAACATTGTGCACACAAGCTCCCACAAACAACAATTTATTTTTTAGTGATGTTGATGGAGGGATAAATATTGGTCAGGACACCGGGGGTAACTCCCCTGCTCTTCTTCGAAATAGTGCAATGGGATCTTTTACATCCCAAGAGAGCAGACGGGGCCTCGGTTTAACATCTCATCCGAAAGACTTGATAAAGACAGGCAATAATTACCTTTAGAATTGTGACCAGAATTTAAGTAACTCACTATTAATTAAAAAGAGCTGCCATTCAGCCATGTGTTTGAATAAATCACATCGGATGTTGGTATTTGAATTGACTGATTAAAGGCTGTTGTGAGTGCCTGGAGGCTGCGATTGGCTGGAGACTGCGATTGGCTCGAGGCTGAGAGCAGCAGGAGGCTGCGATTGGCTGGAGGCTGCGATTGGCCTGGAGGCTGCGATTGGCTGGAGACTGCGATTGGCTCGAGGCTGAGAGCGGCAGGAGGCTGCGATTGGCTGGAGGCTGAGAGCGGCAGGAGACTGCGATTGGCTCGAGGCTGAGAGCGGCAGGAGGCTGCGATTGGCTGGAGGCTGAGAGCGGCAGGAGACTGCGATTGGCTGGAGGCTGAGAGCGGCAGGAGGCTGCGATTGGCTGGAGGCTGAGAGCGGCAGGAGACTGCGATTGGCTCGAGGCTGAGAGCGGCAGGAGGCTGCGATTGGCTGTAGGCAGCGGTTTATTGGTGAGCATTGAGGATTACCCAATGATGTCTGCTGATGTCCTGATCTGCAGGTACTGGAGAATCAGATGGAGGGCTGGTACAAGGAGGTTGGGGAGCTGCAGGCGCAGGCCGCTACCCTGCACCAGGAAGGGGCAGGGAAAGAAGAAGTTAACGAGAAGCAAAATGTAGTGGAAACGAGAATTGTGCGTCTGATTGAACCTCTGAAGCAACGACGGAGGATTCTGCTGGCTTCCAAAGAAGTTCACCAGGTGACGCGGGATATGGAGGATGAAACTGTAAGTACCGCACTCAAAGCCGACGCTGCTCGGTCAAACACACATGTTCTTACAGCCTGGACACGATGGTAAATAGAGCTGTTTCTCACACGTTACCCCGGACTGAGGAGACTGCTCCATTTAACAAGTGAAGGCTGGACAGCGTTTAATATTGGAAAGTCTGAAGCCATTGTCTTCGGTCCACGTCAAAAACTCCATCCCCTAGCCACCGATTCCATCTTTCTCCCGAGCTTCTGTCTGAGGCTGAACCAGCCTGTTCATAACCTTGGTGTCGTATTTGGCCTTCAGATGAGCTACCGACTCGATCCCGCTCCAACACCGAGACCACCCGCCCCTCCTGCATAACATCGCCCGCCTCCGCTGCTGGAACTCACATGTTTTGTTATCTCTTGACTTCAAATGCCTCACATCTTCCCACCTTCCGTCAACTTGAGATCATTCAAAACGCTGCTGCCCCGTGTCCTAACTCACACCAAGTCCCGCTCACCCATCACTCCCTGTGCTCACTGCCCCGTGTCCTAACTCGCACTGAGTCCCGCTCACCCATCACCCCCTGTGCTCGCTGCCCCGTGTCCTAACTCGCACCGAGTCCCGCTCACCCATCACCCCCTGTGCTCACTGCCCCCGTGTCCTAACTCGCACCGAGTCCCGCTCACCCATCACCCCCTGTGCTCACTGCCCCGTGTCCTAACTCGCAGAGTCCCGCTCACCCATCACTCCCTGTGCTCACTGCCCCGTGTCCTAACTCGCAGAGTCCCACTCACCCATCACCCCCTGTGCCCACTGCCCCGTGTCCTAACTCACACCGAGTCCTGCTCACCCATCACCCCCTGTGCTCACTGCCCCGTGTCCTAACTCACACCAAGCCCCGCTCACCCATCACCCCCTGTGCTCACTGCCCCGTGTCCTAACTCGCACCGAGTCCCATCACCCATCACCCCCTGTACTCGCTGTCCGTGTCCTAACTCGCACCCAGTCCCGCTCACCCATCACCCCCTGTACTCGCTGCCCCGTGTCCTAACTCGCACCGAGTCCCACTCACCCATCACCCCCTGTGCTCACTGCCCCGTGTCCTAACTCGCACCGAGTCCCGCTCACCCATCACCCCCTGTGCTCACTGCCCCGTGTCCTAACTCGCACCCAGTCCCGCTCACCCATCACCCCCTGTGCTCACTGCCCCATGTCCTAACTCGCACCGAGTCCCGCTCACCCATCACCCCCTGTGCTCACTGCCCCGTGTCCTAACTCGCACCCAGTCCCGCTCACCCATCACCCGCTGGGCTCGCTGACCCCGTGTCCTAACTCGCACCCAGTCCCGCTCACCCATCACCCCCTGTGCTCACTGCCCCATGTCCTAACTCGCACCGAGTCCCGCTCACCCATCACCCCCTGTGCTCGCTGCCCCGTGTCCTAACTCGCACTGAGTCACGCTCACCCATCACCCGCTGGGCTCGCTGACCCCGTGTCCTAACTCACACCCAGTCCCGCTCACCCATCACCCCCTGTGCTCACTGCCCCGTGTCCTAACTCACACCAAGTCCCGCTCACCCATCACCCACTGTGCTCACTGCCCCGTGTCCTAACTCACACCGAGTCCCGTTCACCCATCACCCCCTGTGCTCGCTGCCCCGTGTCCTAACTCACACCGAGTCCCGTTCACCCATCACCCCCTGTGCTCACTGCCCCGTGTCCTAACTCACACCGAGTCCCGTTCACCCATCACCCCCTGTGCTCGCTGCCCCGTGTCCTAACTCACACCGAGTCCCGTTCACCCATCACCCCCTGTGCTCACTGCCCCGTGTCCTAACTCGCACCGAGTCCCGCTCACCCATCACCCCCTGTGCTCACTGCCCCGTGTCCTAACTCGCACCGAGTCCCGCTCACCCATCACCCCCTGTGCTCGCTCCCCGTGTCCTAACCCACACCGAGTCCCGCTCACCCATCACCCCCTGTGCTCACTGCCCCGTGTCCTAACTTGCACCAAGTCCCGCTCACCCATCACCTCCTGTGCTCACTGCCCCGTGTCCTAACTCGCACCGAGTCCCGCCCACCCATCACTCCCTGTGCTCACTGCCCCGTGTCCTAACTCACACCGAGTCCCGCTCACCCATCATCCCCTGTGCTCACTGCCCCGTGTCCTAACTCGCACCGAGTCCCGCTCACCCATCACCCCCTGTGCTCACTGCCCCGTGTCCTAACTCACACCAAGTCCCGCTCACCCATCACCCCCTGTGCTCACTGCCCCGTGTCCTAACTCACACCGAGTCCCGTTCACCCATCACCCCCTGTGCTCGCTGCCCCGTGTCCTAACTCACACCGAGTCCCGTTCACCCATCACCCCCTGTGCTCACTGCCCCGTGTCCTAACTCGCACCGAGTCCCGCTCACCCATCACCCCCTGTGCTCACTGCCCCGTGTCCAAACTCGCACCGAGTCCCGCTCACCCATCACCCCCTGTGCTCGCTCACCGTGTCCTAACTCACACCGAGTCCCGCTCACCCATCACACCCTGTGCTCACTGCCCCGTGTCCTAACTTGCACCAAGTCCCGCTCACCCATCACCTCCTGTGCTCACTGCCCCGTGTCCTAACTCGCACCGAGTCCCGCTCACCCATCACTCCCTGTGCTCACTGCCCCGTGTCCTAACTCGCACCCAGTCCCGCTCACCCATCACTCCCTGTGCTCACTGCCCCGTGTCCTAACTCGCACCCAGTCCCGCTCACCCATCACCTCCTGGGCTCACTGCCCCGTGTCCTAACTCGCACCGAGTCCTGCTCACCCATCACCCCCTGTGCTCACTGCCCCGTGTCCTAACTCGCACCCAGTCCCGCTCACCCATCACTCCCTGTGCTCACTGCCCCGTGTCCTAACTCGCACCCAGTCCCGCTCACCCATCACCTCCTGGGCTCACTGCCCCGTGTCCTAACTCGCACCGAGTCCCGCTCACCCATCACCCCCTGTGCTCACTGCCCCGTGTCCTAACTCGCACCAAGTCCCGCTCACCCATCACCCCCTGTGCTCACTGCCCCGTGTCCTAACTCGCACCCAGTCCCACTCACCCATCACCCCCTGGGCTCACTGCCCCGTGTCCGAACTCGCACCCAGTCCCACTCACCCATCACCCCCTGTGCTCACTGCCCCGTGTCCTAACCCGCACCGTGTCCCGCTCACCCATCACCCCCTGTGCTCACTGCCCCGTGTCCTAACTCGCACCCAGTCCCGCTCACCCATCACCTCCTGGGCTCACTGCCCCGTGTCCTAACTCGCACCCAGTCCCGCTCACCCATCACCTCCTGGGCTCACTGCCCCGTGTCCTAACTCGCACCGAGTCCCGCTCACCCATCACTCCCTGTGCTCACTGCCCCGTGTCCTAACTCGCACCCAGTCCCACTCACCCATCACCCCCTGGGCTCACTGCCCCGTGTCCTAACTCGCACCGAGTCCCACTCACCCATCACCCCCTGTGCTCACTGCCCCGTGTCCTAACTCGCACCGAGTCCCACTCACCCATCACCCCCTGTGCTCGCTCCCCGTGTCCTAACTCACACCCAGTCCCACTCACCCATCACCCCCTGTGCTCACTGCCCCGTGTCCTAACTCGCACCGAGTCCCACTCACCCATCACCCCCTGTGCTCACTGCCCCGTGTCCTAACTCACACCAAGTCCCATCACCCATCACCCCCTGTGCTCGCTGATCTACATTGGCTCCCAGTCCAGCAACGACTCGATTTAAAAGTTCTCCTTCTTATTTTCAAATCCCTCCATGGCCTCACCCTTTCTTATCTCTGTAATCTCCTCCAGACCCACAACCCCCTGAGATCTTTGCACTCCTCCAATTCTGGATTCTTGAGCATCCCTGATTTCCATCACTCCACCATTGGCGGCCGTGCTTTCAAGTGCTGAGGCCCCAAGCTCTGGAATTCACTCGCTAAACCTCTCCGCCTCGCTAACACCCTCTCCTCCGTCGCTTCTTAAAACCTACGTCTCTCGCCTGCCCTAATATTGCCTTAAGTGGCTCGATGTCAAATGATATTTGCTAACACTCCATTGCAGAGCCTTGGGACGTTTTACTATGTTAAAGGCGCTATATAAGGACAGGTTTTTGTTATTTCAGCATAACTATACTTTATGTTATTCCTGCAATATAACTACACGATGGTGTAGCTAGCCTGAAAGTGCACGTTTCGGTAGCCCCTGTTCTGGTCTCGGTCACGAGAAGCTGAAAGTGTTGTGTGTTGTGCAGCTTTGGGTCGAGGAACGCCTGCCATTGGCCAAATCCCAAGATCATGGGAGTAATCTGCAAACAGTGCAGCTCCTTCTGAAAAAACTTCAGGTGAGTGACAGCAACAGAACGTGATCGGGATCGGGAGAGTGAATCGGCGATTGGGATCGGGAGAGTGAATCAGGGATTGGGATCGGGAGAGTGAATCAGGGAATGGGATCGGGAGAGTGAATCGGGGATTGGGATCGGGAGAGTGAATCGGGGAATGGGATCGGGAGAGTGAATCGGGGAATGGGATCGGGAGAGTGAATCGGGGATTGGGATCGGGAGCGTGAATCGGGGAATGTGATCGGGAGCGTGAATCGGGGATTGGGATCGGGAGAGTGAATCGGGGAATGGGATCGGGAGAGTGAATCGGGGAATGGGATCGGGAGAGTGAATCAGGGATTGGGATCGGGAGAGTGAATAAGGGATTGGGATCTGGAGAGTGAATAAGGGAATGGGATCGGGAGAGTGAATCGGCGATTGGGATCGGGAGAGTGAATCGGGGAATGGGATCGGGAGAGTGAATCGGGGATTGGGATAGGGAGAGTGAATAAGGGAATGTGATCGGGAGCGTGAATCGGGGATTGGGATCGGGAGAGTGAATCGGGGAATGGGATCGGGAGAGTGAATCAGGGAATGGGATCAGGAGAGTGAATCGGGGATTGGGATCGGGAGAGTGAATCGGGGATTGGGATCGGGAGAGTGAATCGGGGAATGGGATCGGGAGAGTGAATCGGAATGGGATCGGGTGAGTGAATCGGGGAATGTGATCGGGAGAGTGAATCAGGGAATGGGATCGGGAGCGTGAATTGGGGATTGGGATCAGGAGAGAATCGGGGATTGGGATCAGGAGAGTGAATCAGGGAATGGGATCGGGTGAGTGAATCAGGGAATGGGATCGGAAGAGTGAATCAGGGATTGGGATCGGGTGAGTGAATCAGAGAGGGATTGGGAGCGTGAATCGAGGATTGGGATCAGGAGAGTGAATCGGGGATTGGGATCGGGTGAGTGAATCGGGGAATGGGATCGGGTGAGTGAATCGGGCAATGGGATCGGGAGAGTGAATCAGGAAATGGGATCGGGAGAGTGAATCAGGGAATGGGATCGGGAGAGTGAATCAGGGAATGGGATCGGGAGTGTGAATCGGGGAATGGGATCGGGAGAGTGAATCGGAATGGGATCGGGAGAGTGAATCAGGGAATGGGATCGGGAGTGTGAATCGGGGAATGGGATCGGGAGAGTGAATCAGGGAATGGGATCGGGAGTGTGAATCAGGGAATGGGATCGGGAGTGTGAATCGGAATGGGATCGGGAGAGTGAATCGGAATGGGATCGGGAGAGTGAATCAGGGAATGGGATCGGGAGTGTGAATCGGGGAATGGGATCGGGAGAGTGAATCAGGGAATGGGAACGGGAGTGTGAATCGGGGATTGGGATCGGGAATGTGAATCGGGGATTGGGATCGGGAGAATGAATCGGGGATTGGGGATCGATCGGGAGAGTGAATCAGAGACTGGGATTGGGAGAGTGAATCGGGGAATGGGGCTCGACACTATGCAGGTCAAAGCAGCCCGTTTGATTGGCCCCCCTTCCACCATTCACTCCCTCCACTACTGGCGCTCCGTGGTTGTAATGTGTACCAATGTGGGTATGCTTATTAATGAATACTTTGCATCTGTTTTCACAAAAGAGAGGGGTGATGCAGACATTGCAATCAGGGAGGGGAGTGTGAAATATTAGATGAGATAAACATAGTGAGAGAGGAAGTATTAAGGTGTTTAGCAGCTTTGATAGTGGATAAATCCCCAGGCCTGGATGAAATGTATCCCAGGCTGTTAAGAGAAGCAAAAGAGGGAATAGCAAAGGCTCTGACCATCATTTCCCAATCCTCTCTGGCTACAGGTGTGGTGCCAGAGGACTGGAGGACTGCTAATGTTGTACCTTTGTTTAAAAAGGGAGAAAGGGATAGACCGAGTAATTACAGGCCAGTCAGCCTAACCTCAGTGGTGGGAAAATTATTGGGAAATTTCCTGAGGGACAGGATAAATCTTCTTTTGGAAAAACACGGATTAATCAAGGACATTGCATGGATTTGTTAAGAAAAGGTCATGTCTGACTAACCTGATTGAATTTTTTGAGGAGGTAACCAGGAGGGTTGATGAGGATAGTGCGTATGATGTAGTGTATATGGATTTTAGCAAAGCTTTTGATAAGGTCTCACATGGCAGACTGTTCACAAAAGTAAAAGCCCATGGGATCCAGGGCAAAGTGGCAAGTTGGATCCAAAATTGGCTCAGAGGTAGGAAGCAAAGGGTAATGGTCGATGGGTGTTTTTGTTACTGGAAGGCTCACACACACACTCACACTCACACTCAGACACACAAACACTTACACATACACACGCACACACACTCAGACACACAAACACTCACACACATAGACACACACAGACACTCACACTCAGACACACAAACACTTACATATACACACGCACACACACTCAGACACACAAACACTCACACACATAGACACACACACACACTCACACGCAGACACACAAACACTTACACATATACATGCACACACATTCAGACACACAGACACTCACACACCTACACTCACACACAGACGCAGACACACAAACACTTACACATACACACGCACACACACGCAGACACACAAACACTTACACATACACACGCACACACACTCAGACACACAAACACTCACACACATAGACACACACAGACACACACACTCAGACACACCTACACTCACACACCTACACTCACACACACTCACACACACACATATCTGCACACAGAGACATACGTACACACAGACACACACACACTCCCTCAGTACTGTGCACACTGACTCTGTTTGTTATTTACAGACACTTCAGCGTGAGGTCCAGGGTCACCAGCCTCGGATCAGTGATGTGCTGGAGAGAGCGGGGCACATTGCTTCGATCCGCAGCCCGGAGGCTGACGTTGTGCGTGTGAGTATGGAGCGGTTGCGGGAGCTGTGGGAAGCCCTGCAAGGGGAGACGCAGCAGCGGCAGCAGAGACTGGCGGCCATGCAACGAGCCCACCAATATTACTTTGATGCGTCTGAGGTGGAGTCGTGGCTGAGCGAGCAAGAGCTGCACATGATGACCGACGAGAAAGGGAAGGTGAGAATCGTGCAGGAGGGAAGAGCAGCTGGTCTCCGGCTGGGGCTCAGGGTCTGTGCACAGCCCCGTCATTCACAGGCTCAAATACACAAGGCGTGGCATGGGATGTACCTGGGGGAGGGGACGAGGATGTATCTGGGGAGGGGGAGGAGGTGAGGATATACCTGGGGAGGAGCTGGGAATATACCCGGGGAAGGGGTGAGAATATACCCGGAGAAGGGATGAAGATATACCTGGGGAGGGGGTGAGGATATACCTGGGGAGGGGGTGAGGATGTACCTGGGGAGGGGGTGAGGATATACCTGGGGAGGGGGTGAGGATATACCTGGGGAGGGGGTGAGGATGTACCTGGGGAGGGGGTGAGGGTGTACCTGGGGAGGGGGTGAGGATGTACCTGGGGAGGGGGTGAAGATATACCTGGGGAGGGGGTGAGGATATACCTGGGGAGGGGGTGAGGATGTACCTGGGGAGGGGGTGAGGATGTACCTGGGGAGGGGGTGAAGATGTACCTGGGGAGGGGGTGAGGATATACCTGGGGAGGGGGTGAGGATATACCTGGGGAGGGGGTGAGGATATACCTGGGGAGGGGGTGAGGATGTACCTGGGGAGGGGGTGAGGATATACCTGTGAGTTTGTGTTCCTATTCCGTTCCTTTAGCTGTGTCCAGGTGTGGTTAATGCGTGAGGCAGGATGAATATTCCATGATATACAGTGAGCTGGCCTGCCCTGTGCCTGTCCGCTCCCATAAGCTGCTCCCATTGCTGTGGGTGACACGAGAGCATGAAGTAAGCAGTCAGATTTACCATCAGTAAATTGTAAAGAAAGGTTTGTATTGACTGCTTCTCCAGTCATGATGTGCACAGGAAGTTGAAATATTGTGGGGTCAGAGGTTGGGAGAGGGAAGAGTTGGGTTAGAGGTCGGGATAGAGGGAAGAGCGAGGTTAGAGGTCAGAGGTTAGGGAAGAGTGAGAATCATAGAAATTTACGGCACGGAAAGAGGCCATTCGGCCCATCGTGTCCGCGCCGGCCGACCAAGAGCTACCCAGCCTAATCCCACTTTCCAGCTCTGGGTCCGTCGCCCTGCAGGTTACGGCACTTCAGGTGCACATCCAGGTACTTTTTTAATGTGGTGAGGCTTTCTGCCTCTACCACCCTTTCAGGCCGTGAGTTCCAGACCCCCATCAACCTCTGGGTAAAGACATTTCCCCTCATATCTCCTCTAAAAGTCCCCCCAGTTACTTTAAATCTATGCCCCCTGGTTGTTGACCCCTCTGCCAAGAGAAACAGGTCCTTCCTATCCACTCTATCCAGGCCCCTCATAATGTTATACACCTCAATCAGGTCTCCCCTCAGCCTCCTCTGTTGCAAAGAAAACAGACCCAGCCTATCCAATCTTTCCTCATAACAAAAATTCTCCAGTCTAGGTAACATTCTTGTAAATCTCCTCTGCACCCTTTCCAGTGCAATCACATCTTTCCTGTAATGTGGTGACTAGAACTGTACGTAGTATGTTGTGTATCTGTAAAGCATGCACTCCCATGTTCCGCCACCAGGGGGCACATCCCCTGAAGTCCCAAGGGATCCCAGCATCCCTTGGGAGCACTGTATATAAGCCGGCCCCTAAGGCCTGTTCCTCACTCTGGAATGTCTTAATAAAGACTGAGGTCACTGTTGCTTTAACCTCCCTGTGTACAGTCTCACCTGTGTTAGGAACACAATAACTGGTGACGAGTATACGAATCCAACGCAAAGATGCAGCAAACTGTGGGCATCCTGGAGAAGTTCTCGGAGGGTGAGGCCTGGGAAGCCTATGTCGAACGGCTAGACCCGTACTTTGTAGCCAACGAGCTGGACGGAGAAGGAAGCGCTGCAAAAAGGAGAGCGGTCCTCCTCACAGTCTGCGAGGCACCGACCTACAGCCTCATGAAGAATCTTCTGGCTCCGGTGAAACCCACAGATAAGTCGTATGAGGAGCTGTGTACACTGGTTGGGGAGCATCTTAACCCGAGGGAGAGCGTGCTGATGGCGAGGTATCGGTTCTACACGTGCCAGCGATCTGAAGGTCAGGAAGTGGCGAGCTACGTCGCCGAGCTAAGGCGACTTGCAGGACAATGTGAGTTTGATGGCTACCTGGAGCAAATGTTCAGAGACTTTTTTGTACTGGGCATTGGCTACGAGACTATCCTACGAAAACTTTTGACGAGAGATACCGACCCTCAGTAAGGCCATTGCGATAGCACAGGCGTTTATGTCCACCAAACAAATGATAACACAAAACAAATCTCTCAGCACACAAGTGCTAGCAATGTTCATAAATTAACTGGAACTGTGTTTGCGAGTAGAAATGTACAGGGCAGAAACCACGAGTCTGCAACTGCCAGCAGGCCTCAGGTGACCCAGATGACTCAGAATCCCCAACAAAGGATGAATACAAGGCAATTCAAACCTTGTTGGCATTGTGGACGCTTCCATTCAGCCTATTCATGCCGCTTCAAAGGGTATGTTTGCAAGAGCTGTGGAACAATGGGGAACCTCCAACGAGCTGCAAGCTCTGCAAAACCTGCTAACCACCACGTGGCAGAGGAAGATCGGTCCATGGTGGATCAAAGCAATTTCGAGCCTCAGAGAGAGGAGGCAGATGCTGAAGTACACGGGGTGCACGCATTTTCGACGAAATGTCCACCTATAGTAAAATTGAATGGCTTACCTGTAGCCATGGAACTGGACACTGGCGCTAGCCAATCCATCATGAGTAATAAGATGTTTGAGAGACTGTGATGCAACAAGGCACTCAGACCAGCCCTGAGCCCCATCCACACGAAACTGAGAACGTACACCAAAGAGCTTATCACTGTCCTGGGCAGCGCCATGGTCAAGGTCACCTACGAGGGCACGGTGCACAAACTGCCACTCTGGATTGTCCCGGGCGATGGCCCCACACTGCTTGGAAGGAGCTCGCTGGGCAAAATCCGCTGGAACTGGGATGACATCCGAGCGCTATCACATGTCGATGAGGCCTCATGTACCCAGGTTCTTAACAAATTTCCTTCCCTTTTTGAGCCAGGCATTGGAAACTTTTCTGGGGCGAAGGTGCGGATCCACTTGGTCCCAGAGGCACGACCCATTCACTACAAGGCGCGAGCGGTACTTCACATGATGAGGGAGAGAGTGGAAATCGAGCTGGACAGGCTGCAACGCGAGGGCATCATCTCCCCAGTGGAATTCAGCGAGTGGGCCAGCCCGATTGTTCCAGTACTCAAAAGTGATGGCACAGTCAGGATTTGCGGCGATTATAAAGTAACTATTAATTGTTTCTTGCTACAGGACCAATACCCGCTACCTAAGGCTGACGACCTATTTGTGACGCTGGCAGGAGGCAAGACGTTCACCAAGCTCGACCTGACTTCGGCCTACATGACGCAGGAGCTGGAGGAGTCTTCGAAGGGCCTCACCTGCATCAACACACACAAGGGACTGTTCATCTACAACAGATGCCCGTTTGGAATTCAGTCGGCTGCAGCAATCTTCCAGAGAAACATGGAGAGCCGACTCAAGTCGGTACCATGCACGGTGGTTTTTCAGGATGACATATTGGTCACGGGTCGGGACACCGCCGAGCACCTACAAAACCTGGAGGAGGTCCTCCAGCGACTGGATCGCGTAGGGCTGCGGCTGAAGAGGTCGAAATGCATCTTCATGGCAACAGAAGTGGAGTTTTTGGGGAGAAAGATAGCGGCGGACAGCATTCGGCCCACAGTCGCCAAGACAGAGGCTATCAGGAACGCACCCTGGCCACAGAATGTCACGGAGCTGCGGTCGTTCCTGGGACTCCTCAACTATTTTGGGAACTTCCTACCGGGGTTAAGCACCCACTTAGAGCCCCTACATGTGTTATTGCGTAAAGGTGAGAACTGGGTATGGGGAAAAAAACAAGTAATTGCTTTTGAGAAAGCCAGAAACATTTTATGCTCCAACAAGCTGCTTGTATTGTATAACCCGTGTAAAAGACTTGTGCTAGCAAGTGATGCGTCGTCGTACGGAATCGGGTGTGTATTACAACAAGCTAACGTTGCGGGGAAGTTGCAACCTGTTGCTTATGCCTCCAGGAGCTTGTCTAAGGCCGAGAGGGCCTACAGCATGATTGAGAAAGCGTGTGTGTTCGGGGTGAAGAAAATGCATCAGTATCTGTTTGGCCTCAAATTTGAGCTGGAAACCGATCACAAGCCCCTCATATCCCTGTTTGCTGAAAACAAGGTGATAAATACTAATTCCTCAGCCCACAGACAAAGGTGGGCACTCGCGCTATCAGCGTATAACTATACCATCCGCCACAGGCCAGGCACCGAGAACTGTGCGGATGCTCTCAGTCGACTACCATTGCCCACCACGGAGGTGGAAATGGTGCAGCCTGCAAACTTGTTGATGGTGGCGCAGCCCGCAGACTTGTTGATGGTCATGGAAGCATTTGAAAATGATAAATCACCTGTCACAGCCCGCCAGATTAGGACTTGGACCAGCCAAGATCCTCTGCTGTCCCTAGTAAAAAACTGTACTGCATGGGAGCTGGGCCAGCATCCCTGTTGAAATGCAAGAGCTAATCAAGCCATTCCAGCGGGGAAAGGACGAGCTGTCCATTCAGGCAGACTGCCTGTTGTGGGGTAACTGCGTCGTGCTACCCAAAAAGGGCAGGGAGACGTTCAGCTTGGATCTCCACAGCACACACCCGGGTATAGTAATGATGAAAGCGATAGCCAGATCCCACGTGTGGTGGCCTGGTATCGACTCTGACTTAGAGTCCTGTGTACGGCAATGCAGTGTGTGTGCTCAGTTGAGCAACGCACCCAGAGAGGCACCACTAAGTTTGAGTTCCTGGCCCTCCAGACCATGGTCAAGGATCCATGTCGACTATGCGGGCCCATTTCTCGGTAAAATGCTTGTTCCCCACGGCCTGCCTGACATACTGGTCAGTGACAACGGGCCATGTTTCACCAGTGCCGAATTTAAAGAATTTATGACCTGCAATGAGATCAAACATGTCACCTCGGCCCCGTTTAAACCAGCCTCCAATGGGCAGGCAGAGCGGGCAGTACAAACAATCAAACAGAGCCTGAAACGAGTCACAGAAGGCTCACTCCAAACCCGCCTGTCCCGAGTACTGCTCAGCTACCGTACGAGACCCCACTCACTCACAGGGGTGCCCCCGGCTGAGCTACTCATGAAAAGGACACTTAAAACCAGACTCTCGCTGGTCTACCCCAACCTACATGATCAGGTAGAGAGCAGGCGGCAGCAACAAAATGTAAACGATGGTCGCGCCACTGTGTCACAGGAAATTGATCTGAATGACCCTGTGTATGTGCTAAACTATGGACATGGTCCCAAGTGGATCGCGGGCACGGTGATAGCTAAAGAAGGGAATAGGGTGTTTGTAGTCAAACTAGACAATGGACAAATTTGCAGAAAGCACCTGGACCAAACGAGGCTGCGGTTCACAGACTGCCCTGAACAACCCACAGCAGACACCACCTTTTTCGAGCCCACAACACACACCCAAAGGATCAACGACACCACGCCGGACCAGGAAATCGAACCCATCACGCCCAACAGCCCAGCAAGGCCAGGCTCCCCCAGCAGCCCTGCAGGGCCAATAACACGCCAGCCCAGTGAGGGCACAGCCAACACACCAGAACAGACATTTGTTCCGAGGCGGTCCACGAGGGAAAGAAAGGCTCCCGACCGCCTCATCTTGTAAATAGTTTTCACTTTGACTTTGGTGGGGGTGTGATGTTGTGTATCTGTAAAGCATGCACTCCCATGTTCCGCCACCAGGGAGCGCATCACCTGAAGTCCCAAGGGATCCCAGCATCCCTTGGGAGCACTGTATATAAGCCGATCCCTAAGGCCCGATCCTCACTCTGGAGTGTCTTAATAAAGACTGAGGTCACTGTTACTTTAACCTCCCTGTGTGCAGCCTCATCTGTGTTAGGAACACAATACAGTACTCCAGCTGCCGCCTAACACGTGTTTTATACAGTTCAAGCATAACCTCCCTACTTTTGTATTCTATGCCTCGGCTAATAAAGGCAAGTATTCCATATACCTTCTTAACCACCTTATCTATCTGGCCTGCTCCCTTCAGGGATCTGTGGACCTGCACTCCAAGGTTCCTTTGTTCCTCTACACTTTTCAGTGTCGTACCATTTAATGTGTATTCCCTTGCCTTGTTAGACCTCCCCAAAATGCATTACCTCACACTTATCCGGATTAAATTCCATTTGCCACAGTTCTGCCCACCTGACCAGTACATTGATATCTTCCTGCAGTCCGCAGCTTTCTTCATTATCAACCACACAGCCTATTTTAGTATCACCTGCAAACTTCTTAATCATACCCCCAACATTGAAGTTCAAGTCATTGATATATACCACAAAAAGCAAGGGACCCAGCACTGAGCCTGGCGGAACCCCACTGGATACAGCCTTCCAGTCACAAAAACATCCATCAACCATTACCCTTTGCTTCCTACCTCTGAGGCAGTTTTGCATCCAACTTGCCACTTTGTTCCGGATTCCATGGTTAGAGGTTAGAGATCGAGAGTTAAGAGTGATGTTGGAGGTTAGAGATCGAGAGTTAAGAGTGATGTTGGAGGTTAGAGATCGAGAGATAAGAATGATGTTGGAGGTTAGAGATCGAGAGTTAAGAATGAGGTTAGAGGTTAGAGATCGAGAGTTAAGAATGAAGTTAGAGGTTAGAGATCGAGAGATAAGAATGAGGTTAGAGGTTAGAGATCGAGAGTTAAGAGTGATGTTGGAGGTTAGAGATCGAGAGTTAAGAGTGATGTTGGAGGTTAGAGATCGAGAGATAAGAATGAGGTTAGAGGTTAGAGATCGAGAGTTAAGAATGAGGTTAGAGGTTAGAGATCGAGAGTTAAGAATGAGGTTAGAGGTTAGAGATCGAGAGATAAGAGTGATGTTGGAGGTTAGAGATCGAGAGTTAAGAATGAGGTTAGAGGTTAGAGATCGAGAGATAAGAATGAGGTTAGAGGTTAGAGATCGAGAGTTAAGAATGAGGTTAGAGGTTAGAGATCGAGAGATAAGAGTGATGTTGGAGGTTAGAGATCGAGAGTTAAGAATGAGGTTAGAGGTTAGAGATCGAGAGATAAGAATGAGGTTAGAGGTTAGAGATCGAGAGATAAGAATGAGGTTAGAGGTTAGAGATCGAGAGTTAAGAATGAGGTTAGAGGTTAGAGATCGAGAGTTAAGAATGAGGTTAGAGGTTAGAGATCGAGAGATAAGAATGAGGTTAGAGGTTAGAGATCGAGAGTTAAGAATGAGGTTAGAGGTTAGAGATCGAGAGTTAAGAGTGATGTTGGAGGTCAGAGATCGAGAGTTAATGAGGTTAGAGGTTAAGGAAGAGGAGCTGCAATGGGGGGGAGAGGAGGAAGATGGGAAGCATGTTTTTAGTTAGCAGAATACTGGTTTTGGAGGAAGGAGAACGGAAATGTCACAGAACGATAAGGTAGACAAGGAGGCTGTTCAGCCCATCGTGTGTGTGCTGGCTCACTGAAAGAGGTCCCAATCAGTCCCACTCCCCACTCTTTCCCCGTAGCTCGGCAGAATTTTCCGTTCGAAGTATTTCTCCAATTCCGTAGTACGTTACGATCACAACTCGTTGCTTAATAAAAGTTTCTCCCCCCTAGATTTTTTGCCACTGATCTGAAATCTGTGTCTTCTGGTTGAGGCTAATGAATCAGAGATGACATTCGTGAAAAGAATTACGCAGTGAGTTGTGATCGGGAACGCACTGCCTGAAAGGGGACAGGGTTAGTTGTGACTTTCGAAAGGGAATTCGATAAATATTTGCCGGGCTGTGGGGAAGGAGGAGCGGCGAGTGGGATTTATTGGATCGCTCTGTCACAGAGCCGGCACAGGCACGATGGGCCGAATGGCCTTTCCTGTTTATTAAGATTCTATGATTGGCCTCTAGCCTTCTGAAAGGAGGAGTTAAGTAGATGTACGTGGGTTATTGTGGATCACAGGAGTAGAGGGCATTAGAGAAAACATTGGAAGGTTCAGCCAATGTCGACAGAGACCCAGCTCCAAGAGCAGTGTCCCATCAGAATGAATCAATACTTGCTTCAGAATGGTGTGAGTGGGGTCTTTGGAAACAGTGCAATGTTCAGTTGATGTTTGCCTTGTTGGATGTGTCACTGTTACTGTCCATCCCTCGGGGAAGGCCATTGCAGTGGGCGCAGGGATTGGCTTGATGGCCGATTCTCTGTGTTACAGTCCGTGTTTGGGAATAAGATGCTCCGACTGAGCTGTCTGTGTGTGTTCTCACCGCTGTAGGACGAACAGAGCTCGCTCCAGATGTTGAAGAAGCACCTGATTCTGGAGCAGACCATCGATGATTATGCGGAGAATATCTGTCAGTTCTCCCAGACGTGCCGGACACTGTTGGACGAGGGGCATCCTGAGAGGTACAGTACCTGGGCAGCACGGGGAGCTGGGGACTGGGCTGCCTTCATTCTTACTGAGCCATGAGGGGAAGCTGGAATAACTATCACTGAAGGATAGCTGAGGTCCGTAGGCAGGCTTACAGCGAGTGCTGCTACAAGTCGTGTCCAGTGTGTAGCTGCAATCTCGAGGCGCCTGCATTGGGCGAGGTGTGAGATATGTGAGGGGCTTTGGCTGTTGCTGTGGTGTAAATGTTACCGGAAAGGTGCAGAGCCAAAACTGGGGAGGAAAAGTCTTCTCATCTATTCCCGTCGGGCTGCGTGGCACTCCCATAATAAGTGAGAGAACAGACCGAAGGGCGAGTTGCTCCCATGCACAAAGTGGTGGTGTGAAAATAATGCAGAGATTAAAGTAAGCGTTAATGCCAGGACCTTTATGTGGAGCACCATTAAAACATGATCTGGCTATGAAACATTGACCCAACATTGACCCAGCAGTCATTGAGGTGACAGTGTCCAATGGCTGAACTTTCGTCTGTTTCTAGTTCTTCGAAAACGCTTCGATGTACCATACAACTAATGGCTGTTGGTACACCAGCAAACAAGCCCCCAGTACCGGTGAGATCTCACGTTCTGAGGCATCACAGCTTGTCCGAGGTGCAAGCGATGGTCCCAGTGCCAGTGTCACCCAGCGTGCACGCTCTCACAACCCCCGAGACCCACTCCTTCCCACTGTGCCCAGCGCCACCTGATGGGCGAAGGCCGCGATTATCTTGGGCTCCGGGAGGGGCTCGTCAACGTTAACGTTTGGCTATACGGCCGCGCAGCGCCCTCGGGGTCCCACAGTGCCCTTGGGGTCAGTGCAGCCCTTGGGGTCCCGCCCAGCGCGCTCTCGGGGTCCGCAGTGCTCTGGGGGTCAGGGGTCAGTGTTCTCTGGGGGGTCATAGAAACATAGAAAATAGGTGCAGGAGTAGGCCATTCGGCCCTTCGAGCCTGCACCACCATTCAACAAGATCATGGCTGCTCACCCACCCCAGCACCTCCCCCCACGCCCCCTCCACATCCCCCGACCCCTGCCCCAGCCGCAAGGACCACATCCAACTCCCTCCCAAACACATCCAATGAACTGGCATCAACAACTGTCTGCGGCAGGGAACCCCACAGGCCAACAACTCCCCGAGTGAAGAAGTCTCTCCCAATCCCAGCTCCAAACAGCCCACCCCCATTCCAAGAGCGTGCCCCCCCCCCGGCTCTGGGACCCACCCAGCACCGGGAACACTCTCCCCGCACCCAACCCGCCCCGTCCCGTCAGAATCCTTCCCAAATGCCGAACACCCCTGGATATCGATTCCCAGCCCGGCCACCCCAGAGCCACGCCCCCGCGACGCCAACCACACCACATCGACCAACCGGCATCTGCGCAGTTTCAACCCGTCCATCCCACTCTGAACACTCCCCGCACCGAGGCACAGAGCCCTCAGGCCTGCCTCTCCAACACACTTCGCCCCCCCAGACCTTCGCTGCAATGTGGCCCCTCCTGTCCCTCGCCCTGGGTTTCTCCGCTCCCCACCTCCACCACTCTCCCCTCCATCCCCCGCACCCGTCTCCCCTCAACTTCCCTCTGCCTCCCCGCACACGGTGCAGTGCGGTACAGTACAGTGCGGTGCAGTGTGGTACAGTGCAGTACGGTACAGTACAATGCAGTGCGGTACAGTACGGTGCAGTGCGGTACAGTACAATGCAGTGCGGTACAGTACGGTGCAGTGCGGTACAGTACAGTGTGGTGCAGTGTGGTGCAGTGCGGTACAGTACGGTGCAGTGCGGTACAGTACAATGCAGTGCGGTACAGTACGGTGCAGTGCGGTACAGTACAGTGCGGTGCAGTGTGGTACAGTGCAGTGCGGTACAGTACGGTGCAGTGCGGTACAGTACGGTGCAGTGCGGTACACTACAATGCAGTGCGGTACAGTACAATGCAGTACTGTGCAGTGCGGTACAGTACAATGCAGTACGGTGCAGTGCGGTACAGTACAATGCAGTGCGGTACAGTACGGTGCAGTGCGGTACAGTACAATGCAGTACGGTGCAGTACGGTACAGTACGGTGCAGTGCGGTACAGTACGGTGCAGTGCGGTACACTACAATGCAGTGCGGTACAGTACATAGAAACATAGAAAATAGGTGCAGGAGTAGGCCATTCAGCCCTTCTAGCCTGCACCGCCATTCAATGAGTTCATGGCTGAACATGAAACTTCAGTACCCACTTCCTGCTTTCACGCCATACCCCTTGATCCCCCGAGTAGTAAGGACTTCATCTAACTCCCTTTTGAATATATTTAGTGAATTGGCCTCAACTACTTCCTGTGGTAGAGAATTCCACAGGTTCACCACTCTCTGGGTGAAGAAGTTTCTCCTTATCTCGGTCCTAAATGGCTTACCCCTTATCCTTAGACTGTGACCCCTGGTTCTGGACTTCCCCAACATTGGGAACATTCTTCCTGCATCCAACCTGTCCAAACCCGTCAGAATTTTAAACGTTTCTATGAGGTCCCCTCTCACTCTTCTGAACTCCAGTGAATACAAGCCCAGTTGATCCAGTCTTTCTTGATAGGTCAGTCCCACCATCCCGGGAATCAGTCTGGTGAATCTTCGCTGCACTCCCTCAATAGCAAGTATGTCCTTCCTCAAGTTAGGAGACCAAAACTGTACACAATACTCCAGGTGTGGCCTCACCAAGGCCCTGTACAACTGTAGCAACACCTCCCTGCCCCTGTACTCAAATCCCCTCGATATGAAGGCCAACATGCCATTTGCTTTCTTAACCGCCTGCTGTACCTGCATGCCAACCTTCAATGACTGATGTACCATGACACCCAGGTCTCGTTGCACCTTCCCTTTTCCTAATCTGTCACCATTCAGATAATAGTCTGTCTCTCTGTTTTTACCACCAAAATGGATAACCTCACATTTATCCACATTATACTTCATCTGCCACGCATTTGCCCACTCACCTAACCTATCCAAGTCACTCTGTAGCCTCATAGCATCCTCCTCGCAGCTCACACTGTCACCCAACTTGGTGTCATCCGCAAATTTGGAGATACTACATTTAATCCCCTCGTCTAAATCATTAATGTACAATGTAAACAGCTGGGGCCCCAGCACAGAACCCTGCGGTACCCCACTAGTCACTGCCTGCCATTCCGAAAAGTACCCATTTACTCCTACTCTTTGCTTCCTGTCTGACAACCAGTTCTCAATCCACGTCAGCACACTACCCCCAATCCCATGTGCTTTAACTTTGCACATTAATCTCCTGTGTGGGACCTTGTCGAAAGCCTTCTGAAAGTCCAAATATACCACATCAACTGGTACTCCTTTGTCCACTTTATTGGAAACATCCTCAAAAAATTCCAGAAGATTTGTCAAGCATGATCTCCCTTTCACAAATCCATGCTGACTTGGACCTATCATGTCACCATTTTCCAAATGCGCTGCTATGACATCCTTAATAATTGATTCCATCATTTTACCCACTACTGAGGTCAGGCTGACCGGTCTATAATTCCCTGCTTTCTCTCTCCCTCCTTTTTTAAAAAGTGGGGTTACATTGGCTACCCTCCACTCGATAGGAACTGATCCAGAGTTAATGGAATGTTGGAAAATGACTGTCAATGCATCCGCTATTTCCAAGGCCACCTCCTTAAGTACTCTGGGATGCAGTCCATCAGGCCCTGGGGATTTATCGGCCTTCAATCCCATCAATTTCCCCAACACAATTTCCCGACTAATAAAGATTTCCCTCAGTTCCTCCTCCTTAATAGACCCTCTGACCACTTTTATATCCGGAAGGTTGTTTGTGTCCTCCTTAGTGAATACTGAACCAAAGTACTTGTTCAATTGGTCTGCCATTTCTTTGTTCCCCGTTATGACTTCCCCTGATTCTGACTGCAGGGGACCTACGTTTGTCTTTACTAACCTTTTTCTCTTTACATATCTATAGAAACTTTTGCAATCCGCCTTAATGTTCCCTGCAAGCTTCTTCTCGTACTCCATTTTCCCTGCCCTAATCAAACCCTTTGTCCTCCTCTGCTGAGTTCTAAATTTCTCCCAGTCCCCAGGTTCGCTGCTATTTCTGGCCAATTTGTATGCCATTTCCTTGGCTTTAATACTATCCCTGATTTCCCTAGATAGCCACGATTGAGCCACCTTCCCTTTTTTATTTTTACGCCAGACAGGAATGTACAATTGTTGTAATTCATCCATGCGGTCTCTAAATGTCTGCCATTGCCCATCCACAGTCAACCCCTTAAGTATCATTAGCCAATCTATCTTAGCCAATTCATGCCTCATACCTTCAAAGTTACCCTTCTTTAAGTTCTGGACCATGGTCTCTGAATTAACTGTTTCATTCTCCATCCTAATGCAGAATTCCACCATATTATGGTCACTCTTCCCCAAGGGGCCTCGCACAATGAGATTGCTAATTAATCCTCTCTCATTACACAACACCCAGTCTAAGATGGCCTCCCCCCTAGTTGGTTCCTCGACATATTGGTCTAGAAAACCATCCCTTATGCATTCCAGGAAATCCTCCTCCACCGTATTGCTTCCAGTTTGGCTAGCCCAATCTATGTGCATATTAAAGTCACCCATTATAACTGCTGCACCTTTATTGCATGCACTCCTAATTTCCTGTTTGATGCCCTCCCCAACATCACTACTACTGTTTGGAGGTCTGTACACAACTCCCACTAACGATTTTTGCCCTTTAGTGTTCTGCAGCTCTACCCATATAGATTCCACATCATCCAAGCTAATGTCTTTCCTAACTATTGCATTAATCTCCTCTTTAACCAGCAATGCTACCCCACCTCCTTTTCCTTTTATTCTATCCTTCCTGAATGTTGAATACCCCTGGATGTTGAGTTCCCAGCCCTGATCATCCTGGAGCCACGTCTCCGTAATCCCAATCACATCATATTTGTTAACATCTATTTGCACAGTTAATTCATCCACCTTATTGCGGATACTCCTTGCATTAAGACACAAAGCCTTCAGGCTTGCTTTTTTAACACCCTTTGTCCTTTTAGAATTTTGCTGTACAGTGGCCCTTTTTGTTCTTTGCCTTGGGTTTCTCTGCCCTCCACTTTTCCTCATCTCCTTTCTGTCTTTTGCTTTTGCCTCATTTTTGTCTCCCTCTGTCTCCCTGTATAGGTTCCCATCCCCCTGCAATATTAGTTTAACTCCTCCCCAACAGCACTAGCAAACACTCCCCCTAGGACATTGGTTCCGGACCTGCCCAGGTGCAGACCGTCCGGTTTGTACTGGTCCCACCTCCCCCAGAACCGGTTCCAATGCCCCAAGAATTTGAATCCCTCCCTGCTGCACCACTGCTCAAGCCATGTATTCATCTGCGCTATCCTGCGATTCCTACTCTGACTAGCACGTGGCACTGGTAGCAATCCCGAGATTACTACTTTTGAGGTCCGACTTTTTAATTTAGCTCCTAGCTCCTTAAATTCTTTTCGTAGGACCTCATCCCTTTTTTTACCTATGTCGTTGGTACCAATGTGCACCACGACAACTGGCTGTTCTCCCTCCCATTTCAGAATGTCCTGCACCCGCTCCGAGACATCCTTGACCCTTGCACCAGGGAGGCAACATACCATCCTGGAGTCTCGGTTGCGTCCGCAGAAACGCCTATCTATTCCCCTCACCATCGAATCCCCTATCACTATCGCGCTCCCACTCTTTTTCCTGCCCTCCTTTGCAGCAGAGCCACCTACGGTGCCATGAACTTGGCTGCTGCTGCCCTCCCCTGATGAGTCATCCTCCCCAAAGTACTCAAAGCAGTGTATCTGTTTTGCAGGGGGATGACCACAGGGGACCCCTGCACTATCTTTCTTGCACTGCTCTTCCTGCTGGTCTTCCATTCCCTATCTGGCTGTGGACCCTTCTCCTGCGGTAAGACCAACTCACTGTACGGTGCGGTACAGTACAATGCAGTACGGTGCAGTGCGGTACAGTACGGTGCAGTACGGTGCAGTGCGGTACAGTACGGTGCAGTGCGGTACAGTACAATGCAATGCGGTACAGTACGGTGCAATGCGGTACAGTACAATGCAGTGCGGTACAGTACAATGCAGTGCGGTGCGGTACAATGCAGTGCGGTACAGTACAATGCAGTGCGGTGCGGTACGATGCAGTGCGGTACGGTACGGTACAGTGCGGTGCGGTACAGTACAGTGCGGTGCGGTACAGTGCAGTGCGGTGCAGTGCGGTACAATGCAACGATGTACAGAGGATTCATCACAGAATCATGCTCTGTAATAAATGATGCACAGAGTACTGTTAACTATGGCCTATCTGATGTTTGGACGTCACCAATGCCTCTTTACTCAGACAAAGCAATGCACTATTTATTACCACCTGACATCGAGGTCACGGAGTCGCAAATAACTCTGAGCCAGCTGATCAGGTGCAGAGTACCAGGACATTGGGCTGAGAAATGGCAAATGAACCTGAGTGAGCCTAGGGAAGGGAAACAAACCCTGGAGCTGTAAAGTATGCAGTGTTACTCTATGCTACCTCATGCAATATGGATGGAACTGTCAGCACATAGAGAGATACAGTCTATAGAGAAAGACACTGAGCCTATAGAGAGACACTGAACCTATAGAGAGACACTGAGTCCATAGAGACACTGAACCTATAGAGAGAGACATGTAGCCTATAGCAAGACTCTGAACCTATAGAGAGAAATACTGAGCCTATAGAGAGACACTGAGTCCATAGAGACACTGAACCTATAGAGATAGAACTGAACCTATAGAGCGAGACATTGAGCCTATAGAGAGACACTGAAACTATAGAGAGAGACACTGAACCTATAGAGAGAGAAACAGAGCCTATAGAGAGAGAGACACGCAGCACCTATAGCGAGAGAGAGACACTGAGCCGAAAGGGAAACACTGAGCCTATAGATAAATACTGAGCATATAGAAAGACACTGAGCTTATAGAGAGAGACAAGGGGCCTATAGAGAGACACTGAGCCTATAGAGACACAGACTATAGGGAGACACTGAGCCTATAGATACATTGAGCATATAGAAGGAAACTGAGCCTATATAGAGAGACACAGCGCTTGTAGAGAGAGACACTGAGCCTATAGAGAAATAGCGATCCTATAGAGAGACACAACTTAAAGAGAAATGCTGAGCCTATAGGGAGACACTGAGTCTATAGAGACACAGCCTATAGAGAGAGACACTGAGCCTATAGAGAGAGACACAGAGCCTATAGAGAGAGAGGCACTGAGCCTATAAAGAGAGACACTGAGCCTATAGAGACACTGAGCCTATAGAGAGACACTGTGCCTATAGAGAGAGACTGAGCCTATAGAGACGCAGCCTATAGGGAGCCACTGAGCCTATAGAAACACTGAGCATATAGAGGGACACAGAGCCTATAGAGAAACCGAGCCTATAGAGAGACACTGAGCCATTAGAGAGAGAGACACAGCCCCTATAGAGAGAGACACGGAGCCTATAGAGAGAGACACGGAGCCTATAGAGAGACACGGAGCCTATAGAGAGACACGGAGCATATAGAGAGACACTGAGCCTATAGACAGAGACACTGAGCCTATAGAGACGCTGAACCTATAGAAAGAGACACGGAGCCTATAGGGAGACACGGAGCCTAAAGAGAGACTCTGAGCCTATAGAGAGAGACACTGAGCCGATAGAGAAACACTGAGCCTATAGAGAGACGCTGAGCCTATAGAGAGAGCTAACAAGCCTATACAGAGAGAGGCAGAGCCTATAGAGAGAGACACTGAGCCTATAGAGAGAGACACTGAGCCTATAGAGAGACACTGAGCCTATAGAGAGAGACACTGAGCCTATAGAGAGAGAGACTGAGCCTATAGAGACGCTGAACCGATAGAAAGAGACACGGAGCCTATAGACACGGAACCTATAGAGAGACACGGAGCCTATAGCGAGACACGGAGCATAAAAAGAGACTCTGAGCCTATAGAGAGAGACACTGAGCCTATAGAGAAACACTGAGCCTATAGAGAGACGCTGAGCCTATAGAGAGAGCTAACAAGCCTATACAGAGAGAGGCAGAGCCTATAGAGAGAGACACTGAGCCTATAGAGAGAGACACTGAGCCTATAGAGAGAGACACTGAGCCTATAGAGAGAGACACTGAGCCTATAGAGAGAGACACTGAGCCCATAGAGAGGGACACTGAGCCCATAGAGAGAGACACTGAGCCCATAGAGAGAGACACTGAGCCCATAGAGAGAGACACTGAGCCCATAGAGAGAGACACCGAGCCCATAGAGAGAGACACCGAACCCATAGAGAGAGACACTGAGCCTATAGAGAGAGACACTGAGCCTATAGAGAGACACTGAGCCTATAGAGAGAGACACTGAGCCTACAGTGAGACACAAAACCAATAGAGAGACACCGCGCCTATAGAGAATTACTGAGCCTATATAGAGACACTTAGCCTATAGAGAGAGACTGCGCCTACAGAGACAGAGCCTATAGGGAGACACTGAGCCCATAGAGAGAGACACTGAGCCTATAGAGTGACACTGAGCCTATAGAGAAATACTGAGCCTACAGAGAGACACTGAGCCTATAGAGAGAGACTGCACCTGTACAGGCACAGTGTATGGGAAGACACTGAGCCTATAGAGAGAGAGACACTGAGCCTATAGAGAGAGAGACTGAGCCGACAGTGAGACACTGAGCCTATAGAGACACTGAGCCCATAGAGTGACACTGAGACTATAGAGAAATACTGAGCCTATGGAGAGACACTGTCTATAGAGAGACAATGAGCCTATAGAGAAATTGAGCCTATAGAGACACAGCCTATAGAGAAACACTGAACCTATAGAGGGAGACAGAGTCTATAGAGAAATACTGAGCCTATAGAGAGACAGTGAGCCTATAGTGAAATACTGAGCCTACAGAGAGACACTGAGTCTATAGAGAGAGACACTGAGTCTATAGAGAGAGACACTGAGCCTATAGAGAGAGACACTGAGCCGAAAGAGAGAGAGAGAGAGAGACACTGAACCTATAGCGAGAGACACTGAGCCTATAGAGAGAGAAATGGAGCTATAGAGACACTGGGCCTATAGAGAGACCAGGAGCCTATAGAGAGTCACACGGAGCCTATAGAGAGAGACAAGGAGCCTATAAAGAAAGACACTGCGCCCATAGAGAGAGACACTGCGCCCATAGAGAGAGACACTGCGCCCATAGAGAGAGACACTGCGCCCATAGAGAGAGACACTGCGCCCATAGAGAGAGACACTGAACCTATAGAGAGACATGGAGCCTATAGAGAGAGAGACACGGAGAGTATAGAGAGAGACACTGAGCCTATAGAGAGAGACACAGCCTATAGAGAGACACTGAGCCTATAGAGAAAGACACGGACCCTTTAGAGAACAAGCCTATAGAGAGTCACTGAGCCTATTTGAGGGAGACACAGAGCCAATAGAGAGACACTGAGCCAATAGAAAGACACAGAGCCTATAGAGAGAGACGCTGAGCCTATAGAGAGACATGGAGCCTATAGAGAGAGAGTCACGGAGAGTATAGAGAGACACTGAGCCTTTAGAGAGGGACAGCCTATAGAGAGAGACACTGAGCCTATAGCGAGAGGCACTGAGCCTATAGCGAGAGGCACTGAGCCTATAGAGAAACACTGCACCTAGAGAGAGAGACACTGAGCCTATAGAGAGAGAGAGAGACACTGAGCATGTAGTCACTGAGCCGAAAGAGAGACACTGAGCCTATAGAGAGACACTCCGCCCATAGAGAGACACTGAGCCTATAGAGTGAGACACTGACACTGTAGTCACTGAGCCTATAGAGAGACACTGAGCCTATAGACACAGCCTATAGAGACACTGAAGCTATAGAGAGACACTGAGTCCATAGAGAGACACACGGAACCGATAGAGAGACACTGGGTCTATCGAGAGACACTGAGCCTATAGAGAGATACTGCACCGAGAGAGAGAGACACTGAGCCTATAGAGAAAGACACTGAGTCCATAGAGAGACACTGAACCTATAGAGAGACATGGAGCCTATAGAGAGAGACGCGGAGAGTATAGGGAGACACTGCGCCTATAGAGAGAGACACTGAACCTATAGAAAGACACTGAACCTATAGAGAGACACTGAGCCTATAGAGAGAGACTTGGAACCTATAGAGAGACACGGCGCCTAATTGAGGGAGACACTGAGCGTATTTGAGGGAGACACAGCTTATAGAGAGAGACACTGAGCCTATAGAGAGAGGCATGGAGCCTATAGAGAGAGGCACGGAGAGTATAGAGAGACATTGAGCTTATAGAGAGAGAGACAGCCTATAGAGAGATACTGAGCCTATAGAGAGTGACACTGGGCCTATAGAGAGAGACATTGAGCTTATAGAGACATTGAGCCTATAGAGAGAGACACAGAGCCTATAGACATAGGCACTGGGGCTATAGAGAGACAATGAGCCTACAGAGAGACACTGAGCCTACAGAGAGACACTGAGCCTATGGACAGAGACACTGGACCCATAGAGAGAGACTGAGACTGGAGACCGAAACTGAGCCTATAGAGCGGAACACTGGGCCTATAGAGACACTGAGCCCATAGAGGGACACAGCCGAAAGAGAGAGAGATAGAGAGAGACACTGATCCTATAGAGAGTCATTGAGCCTATAGAGTGAGACACTGAGCCTCTCATCACTGAACCGAAAGAGATAGGCTGAGCATATAGAATGAGACAATGAGCCGATAGAAACACAGCCTAGAGAGGCACTGAGCCTATAGAGAGAGACACTGAGCCTATAGAGAGCGACGCGAAGCCTAGAGAGAGAGAGACTGGGCCGATAGAGAGTCACTGAGCCTATAGAGAGACACTGAGCCTATAGAGGCATACACTAAGCCAATAGAGGGACACTGAGCCCATAGAGCGAGACTGAGCCTATAACGAGAGACACTGAGCCTATAGAGAGTCACTGAGCCTATAGAGTGAGGCACTGAGCCCATAGAGAGAGACACTGAGCCTATAGAGCGACACACAGCCTATAGTTGAGCCTACAGAGAGGGACACTGAGCCTATAGAGACACTGAGCCGAGCCTACAGAGAGAGACACTGAGCCTATAGGGAGAGACACTGGGCCTATAGAGAGACACTGAGCCTATAGAGAGATACTGAGGTTATA
Organism: Pristiophorus japonicus; assembly: GCF_044704955.1. Taxonomy (NCBI): domain Eukaryota; kingdom Metazoa; phylum Chordata; class Chondrichthyes; family Pristiophoridae; genus Pristiophorus; species Pristiophorus japonicus. Next base: position 26,893,653 of record NC_092002.1, read on the forward strand.
GAAAGGCACTGAGCCGATAGAGAGACACTGCGCCTAGAGAAAGAGAGACACTGCGCCTAGAGAAAGAGAGACACTGAGCCTATAGAGAGAGACACTGAGCCTATAGAGAGAGACACTGAGCCTATAGAGAGAGACACTGAGTCTATAGAGAGAGACATAGTGTGGATGGAGAGATATTGAGCGCATAGAGAGACACTGAGCCCATAGAAAGACACTGAGCCTATAGAGAGAGACACTGAGCCTATAGAGAGAGACACTGAGCCTATAGAGAGAGACACTGAGTCTATAGAGAGAGACACTGAGTCTATAGAGAGAGACACTGAGTCTATAGAGAGAGACACAGTGTGGATAGAGAGACATTGAGCGCATAGAGAGACACTGAGCCCATAGAAAGACACTGAGCCTATAGAGAGACAGGGAGCCTATAGAGAGAGACGCTGAGCCTATAGAGAGACACAACCTATAGAGAGACACTGAGCCTATAGAGAGACACTGCGCCTATAGAGAGACACTGAGCCTATAGAGAGTGACACTGGGCCTATAGAGAGAGACATTGAGCTTATAGAGACACTGAGCCTATAGAGAGAGACACAGAGCCTATAGACATAGGCACTGGGGCTATAGAGAGACAATGAGCCTACAGAGAGACACTGAGCCTACAGAGAGACACTGAGCCCATTGTCAGAGACACTGGACCCATAGAGAGAAACTGAGCATAGAGACAGACACTGAGCCGATGGAGCGGAACACTGAGCCTATAGAGACACTGAGCCCATAGAGTGAGACACTGAGCCTATAGAGAGAGACACTGAGCCTATAGAGAGTCATTGAGCCTATAGAGTGAGACACTGAGCCTCTCGTCACTGAACCTATAGAGATAGGCTGAGCATATAGAGTGAGACACTGAGCCTATAGAAACACAGCCTATAGAGGCACTGAGCCTATAGAGAGAGACACTGAGCCTATAGAGAGACACGGCCTATAGTTGAGCCTACAGAGAGGGTCACTGAGCCTATAGAGACACTGAGCCGAGCCGATAGAGAGAGACACTGAGCCTATAGGGAGAGACACTGGGCCTGTGAGAGACACTGAGCCTATCGAGCGACACTGAGCCTATAGAGAGATACTGAGGTTATAGAAAGGCACTGAGCCGATAGAGAGACACCGCGCCTAGAGAAAGAGAGACACTGAGCCTATAGAGAGAGACACTGAGCCTATAGAGAGAGACACTGTGTGGATGGAGAGACACTGAGCGCATAGAGAGACACTGAGCCCATAGAAAGACACTGAGCATATAGAGAGACAGGGAGCCTATAGAGAGAGACGCTGAGCCCATTGTCAGAGAGACTGAGCCTGGAGACAGACACTGAGCCTATGGAGCGGAACACTGAGCCTATAGAGACACTGAGCCCATAGAGGGACACAGCCTAGAGAGAGAGAGAGACACTGATCCTATAGAGAGTCATTGAGCCTATAGAGTGAGACACTGAGCCTCTCGTCACTGAACCTATAGAGATAGGCTGAGCATATAGAGTGAGACACTGAGCCGATAGAAACACAGCCTATAGAGGCACTGAGCCTATAGAGAGAGACACTGAGCCTATAGAGAGACACACAGCCTATAGTTGAGCCTACAGAGAGGGTCACTGAGCCGATAGAGACACTGAGCCGAGCCTATAGAGAGAGACACTGGGCCTGTGAGAGACACTGAGCCGAAAGAGAGAGACACTGGGCCTATAGAGAGACACTGGGCCTATAGAGAGACACTGAGCTCTTAGAGAGAGACACAGCCTATAGAGACACTGCGCCTATAGAGAGACACTGCGCCTATAGAGAGAGACACACACACTGAGCCTATAGAAACTGAGCCTATAGCGACACAGAGGCTATAGAATGACACTGCACCTATAGAGAGAGAGATGCAGAGCCTATCGACAGACACTGAACCTATAGAGAGAGACACTGAGCCTATAGAGAGAGACACTGAGCCTACAGAGAGACACTGAGTCCATAGAGAGACACTGAGCCTATAGAGTTTGACACAGACTATAGAGACACTGAGCCTATAGAGAGCCACATGGAACCGATAGAGAGACACTGTGCCTATAGAGAAACACTGCGTCGAGAGAGAGAGAGACACTGGGCCAATAGAGAGAGACACAGCGCGTATGGAGAGATACTGAGGTTATAGAGAGACATGGAGCCTATAGAGAGAGACGCGGAGAGTATAGAGAGACACTGCGCCTATAGAGAGAGACACTGAACCTATAAAGAGACACAGCCTATAGAGAGAGACACACAGCCTATAGAGAGAGACACAGAGCCTATAGAGAGACACGGAGCCTATAGAGAAGGAGCCTGAAGAGCAACACTGAGCCTATAGAGAGACACTGAGCCTATAGAGAGAGAGACACAGCCTATAGAGACACTGAGCCTATAGAGAGAGACTCGGAGCTGATAGAGAAACACTGAGCCTATAGAGAGACACTGCGTCTATAGAGAGACACTGCGTCTATATAGAGAGAGATGCGGAGCCTATCGACAGACACTGAGCCTATGGAGAGAGACACTGAGCCTATGGAGAGAGACACTGAGCTTATGGAGAGAGACACTGAGCCTATAGAGAGAGACACAGCGTGTATGGAGAGACACTGAGCCTATAGAGAGACACTGCGCCTATAGAGATAGCGATGCGGAGCCTATGGAGAGAGACACTGAGCCTATGGAGAGAGACACTGAGCCTATAGAGAGACACTGAGCCCATAGAGAGAGACACTGAGCCTATAGAGAGAGACACTGAGCCTAGAGAGAGACACTGAGCCTATAGAGAGAGACACTGAGCCTATAGGGAGAGACACTGAGCCTATAGGGAGAGACACTGAGCCTATAGAGAGAGACACTGAGCCTATAGAGAGAGACACTGAGCCCATAGAGAGACACTGAGCCTAGAGAGTGACATGGAGCCTAGATGCGGAGAGTATAGACAGACACTGCACCTATAGAGAGAGACACTGAGCCTATAGAGAGAGACACTGAGCCTATAGAGAGAGACACTGAGCCTAGAGAGAGTCACTGAGTCTATAGAGAGAGACACTGAGCCTAGAGAGAGACACTGAGCCTATAGAGAGAGAGAGAGACACTGCGCCTATAGAGAGAGACACTGCGCCTATAGAGAGAGACACTGCGCCTATAGAGAGAGACACTGAGCCGATAGAGAGAGACTCGGAGCTGATAGAGAGACACTGCCCCTATAGAGAGACACTGCGTCTATAGAGAGAGAGATGCGGGGCCTATTGACAGACACTGAGCCTATGGAGAGAGACACTGAACCTATGGAGAGAGACACTGAGCCTATAGAGAGAGACACAGCGCGTATGGAGAGACACTGAGCCTATAGAGAGACACTGAGCCTATAGAGAGACACTGAGCCTATAGAGAGACACTGCGTCTATAGAGAGAGCGATGCGGAGCCTATTGACAGACACTTAGCCTATGGAGAGAGACACAGCGCGTATGGAGAGACACTGAGCCAATATAGAGACACTGAGCCTATAGAGAGACACTGCGTCTATAGAGAGAGCGATGCGGAGCCTATTGACAGACACTTAGCCTATGGAGAGAGACACTGAGCCGAAAGAGAGACATGGAGCCTAGATGCGGAGAGTATAGACAGACACTGCACCTATAGAGAGAGACACGGAGCCTAGGGAGAGATACTGAGCGTATAGAGAGAGACACTGAGCCTAGAGAGAGACACTGAGCCTATAGAGAGAGACACTGAGCCTATAGAGAGAGACACTGAGACTATAGAGAGAGACACTGAGCCTATAGAGAGAGACACAGACTATAGAGGGACACTGCGCCCATAGAGAGACACTGCGCCCATAGAGAGACACTGCGCCCATAGAGAGACACTGCGCCCATAGAGAGACACGGAGCCAATAGAGAGACACGGAGCCAATAGAGAAAGAGCGTATAGAGAGATACTGAGCCTATTAAGTGAGACACTGAGCCTATTGAGGGAGACACTGAGTCTCTAGAGAAAGATATTGAGCCTATAGAGAGATACGGAGAATATAGAGAGACACTGTGCCTATAGAGAGAGAGATACTGCGCCTATAGAGAGAGACACTGAACCTATAGAAAGACACTGAACCTATAGAGAGAGACACAGCCTATAGAGAGACACTGAGCCTATAGAGAGAGACTTGGAGCCTATAGAGAGACACGGCGCCTATTTGAGGGAGACACTGAGCCTATTTGAGGGAGACACAGAGCCAATAGAGAGCCTATAGAGAGAGACAGCCTATAGAGAGACACGGCGCCTATTTGAGGGAGACACTGAGCCTATTTGAGGGAGACACAGAGCCAATAGAGAGACACTGAGCCTATAGAGTGAGACACTAAGCCTGTAGTCACTGAGCCTATAGAGAGAGACACTGAGCCTATAGAGAGAGACACTGAGCCTATAGAGAGACACTGAGCCTATAGAGAGACACTGAGCCTATAGAGAGAGACACTGAGCCTGGAGAGACAGACACTGAGCGTATAGAGAAAGTCACTGAGCCTATAGAGAGAATCACTGAGCGTATAGAGAGAGGCACGGAACCTATAGAGAGACACTGAGCCTATAGAGAGACACGGAGTATATAGAGAAAGATACTGATCCTATAGAGAGAGAAGCAGTGCCTATAGAGGGACACTGAACCTATAGAGAGAGACGGAACCTATAGAGATTGCCACAGCCTATAGAGACACTACGCCTATAGAGAAACACTGCGCCTAGTGAGACACTGAGCCTATAGAGAGCGACACTGAGCCCATAGAGAGACACTGAGCCCATAGAGAGAGACGCAGAGAGTATAGAGAGATTCACTGCACCTATAGAGAGCGACACTGAGCCCATAGAGAGACACTGAGCCTATAGAGAGAGACTTGGAGCCTATAGAGAGACACGGCGCCTATTTGAGGGAGACACTGAGCCTATTTGAGGGAGACACAGAGCCAATAGAGAGCCTATAGAGCCTATAGAGAGAGACAGCCTATAGAGAGCGACACTGAGCCAATAGAGAGACACTGAGCCTATAGAGTGAGGCACTGAGAATATAGAAGCACAGCCTATAGAGGCACTGAACCTATAGAGAGACACTGAGCCCATAGAGAGACACACACACATTGAGCCTATCGAAACCGAGCCTATAGCGACACAGAGGCTATAGAATGACACTGCGCCCATAGAGAGAGAGATGCAGAGCCTATAGAGAAACACTGAGCCTATAGAGAGACACTGAGCCTATAGAGAGAGACACTGAGCCTACAGAGAGACACTGAGTCCATAGAGAGACACTGAGCCTATAGAGATTGACACAGACTATAGAGACACTGAGCCTATAGAGAGCCACATGGAACCGATAGAGAGACATTGCGCCTATAGAGAAACACTGCGCCTAGAGAGAGAGACACTGGGCCTATAGAGAGAGACACAGCGCGTATGGAGAGACACTGAACCCATCGAGAGACACTGAGCCTATAGAGAGATATGGAGCCTATAGAGAGAGACGCGGAGAGTATAGAGAGACACTGCACCTATAGAGAGAGACACTGCACCTATAGAGACACACAGCCTATAGAGAGAGACACACAGCCTATAGAGAGAGACACAGCCTATAGAGAGTCACGGAGCCTATAGAGAAGGAGCCTGAAGAGGAACACTGAGCATATAGAGAGACACTGAGCCTATAGAGAAGGAGCCTGAAGAGGAACACTGAGCCTATAGAGAGACACTGAGCCTATAGAGAGAGAGACACAGCCTATAGAGACACTGAGCCTATAGAGAGAGACTCGGAGCTGATAGAGAGACACTGCCCCTATAGCGAGATACTGCGTCTATAGAGAGAGAGATGCGGAGCCTATTGACAGACACTGAGCCTACGGAGAGAGACACTGAGCCTATGAAGAGAGACACTGAGCCTATAGAGAGAGACACTGAGCCCATAGAGAGACACTGAGCCCATAGAGAGACACTGAGCCTATAAAGAGAGACACTATGCTCTTAGAGAGAGACATAGCCTATTGAGACACTGAGCCTATGGAGAGAGACACTGAGCCTATAGAGAGAGAGACAGGGCGTATGGAGAGACACTGAGCCAATATCAAGGCACAGCCTATAGAGAGAGACACTGAGCCTATAGAGAGACACTGAGCCCATAGAGAGAGACACTAAGCCAATAGAGAGACACTGAGCCTATAAAGAGAGACACTATGCTCTTAGAGAGAGACATAGCCTATTGAGACACTGAGCCCATGGAGAGACAAACAGAGCTTATAGAGAGACACTGCGTCTATAGAGAGAGAGAGAGAGACACGCTGAGCCTGTACAGACACAGAGGCTATAGAATGTCACTGTGCCTATAGAGAGAGACACTGAGCCTGGAGAGACAGACACTGAGGGTATAGAGAAAGTCACTGAGCCTATAGAGAGAATCACTGAGCGTATAGAGAGAGGCACGGAACCTATAGAGAGACACGGAGTATATAGAGAAAGACACTGATCCTATAGAGAGAGAAGCAGTGCCTATAGAGGGACACTGAACCTATAGAGAGTGACGGAACCTATAGAGATTGCCACAGCCTATAGAGACACTACGTCTATAGAAAAACACTGCGCCTAGTGAGACACTGAGCCTATAGAGAGCGACACTGAGCCCATAGAGAGACACTGAGCCCATAGAGAGACACTGAGCCTATAGAGAGACATGGAGCCTAGATGCGGAGAGTATAGACAGACACTGCACCTATAGAGAGAGACACTGAGCCTAGAGAGAGACACTGAGCCGATAGTGAGACATGGAGCCTAGATGCGGAGAGTATAGTCAGACACTGCACCTATAGAGAGAGACACTGAGCCTAGAGAGAGACACTGAGCCGATAGTGAGACATGGAGCCTAGATGCGGAGAGTATAGACAGACACTGAGCCTATAGAGAGAGACACTGAGCCTATAGAGAGAGACACTGAGCCTATAGAGAGAGACACAGACTATAGAGGGACACTGAGCCAATAGAGAGACACTGAGCCTAAAGAGAGACACGGAGCCAATAGAGAAAGAGCGTATAGAGAGACACTGAGCCTATTAAGTGAGACACTGAGCCTATTGAGGGAGACACTGAGCCTCTAGAGAAAGATATTGAGCCTATAGAGAGACACGAAGAATATAGAGAGACACTATGCCGAAAGAGAGAGAGAGACACTGCACCTATAGAGAGAGATACTGTGCCTATAGAGAGAGACACTGAACCTATAGAAAGACACTGAACCTATAGAGAGAGACACAGCCTATAGAGAGACACTGAGCCTATAGAGAGAGACTTGGAGCCTATAGAGAGACACGGCGCCTATTTGAGGGAGACACTGAGCCTATTTGAGGGAGACACAGAGCCAATAGAGAGCCTATAGAGAGAGACAGCCTATAGAGAGAGACACTGAGCCCATAAAGAGTCACTGAGCCTATAGAGTGAGACACTAAGCCTGTAGTCACTGAACCGATAGAGAGAGACACTGAGCATATAGCATGTGACACTGAGTCTATAGAGAGATACTGAGCCTATAGAGAGAGACACTGAGCCTATAGAGAGTGACACTGGGCCTATAGAGAGAGACATTGAGCTTATAGAGACACTGAGCCTATAGAGAGAGACACAGGGCCTATAGACATAGGCACTCGGGCTATAGAGAGACACTGAGCCTACAGAGAGACACTGAGCCTATGGACAGAGACACTGGACCCATAGAGAGAGACTGAGCCTAGAGACAGACACTGAGCCGAGAGAGCGGAACACTGAGCCTATAGAGACACTGAGCCCATAGAGGGACACAGCCTAGAGAGAGAGAGAGACACTGATCCTATAGAGAGTCACTGAGCCTATAGAGTGAGACACCGAGCCCCTCGTCACTGAACCTATAGAGATAGGCTGAGCATATAGAGTGAGACACTGAGCCGATAGAAACACAGCCTATAGAGGCACTGAGCCTATAGAGAGAGAGAGACACTGAGCTTATAGAGAGCGACGCGGCGCCTATAGAGAGAGAGACTGAGCCGATAGAGAGTCACTGAGCCTATAGAGAGACACTGAGCCTATAGAGGCATACACTTAGCCAATAGAGGGACACTGAGCCCATAGAGCGAGACTGAGCCAATATAGAGAGACACTGAGCCGATAGAGAGTCACTGAGCCTATAGAGTGAGGCACTGAGACTATAGAAGCACAGCCTATAGAGGCACTGAGCCCATAGAGAGAGACACTGAGCCCATAGAGAGAGACACTGAGCCTATAGAGAGACACACAGCCTATAGTTGAGCCTATAGAGAGGGACACTGAGCCTATAGAGATACTGAGCCGAGCCTATAGAGAGAGACACTGAGCCTATAGTGAGAGACACTGAGCCTATAGACATAGGCACTGGGCCTATAGAGAGACACTGAGCCTATGGACAGAGACACTGGACCCATAGAGAGAGACTGAGCCGAGAGACAGACACTGAGCCGAGAGAGCGGAACACTGAGCCTATAGAGACACTGAGCCCATAGAGGGACACAGCCTAGAGAGAGAGAGAGACACTGATCCTATAGAGAGTCACTGAGCCTATAGAGTGAGACACCGAGCCCCTCGTCACTGAACCTATAGAGATAGGCTGAGCATATAGAGTGAGACACTGAGCCGATAGAAACACAGCCTATAGAGGCACTGAGCCTATAGAGAGAGAGAGACACTGAGCCTATAGAGAGCGACGCGGCGCCTATAGAGAGAGACACTGAGCCTATAGTGAGAGACACTGAGCCTATAGACATAGGCACTCGGGCTATAGAGAGACACTGAGCCTACAGAGAGACACTGAGCCTATGGACAGAGACACTGGACCCATAGAGAGAGACTGAGCCTAGAGACAGACACTGAGCCGAGAGAGCGGAACACTGAGCCTATAGAGACACTGAGCCCATAGAGGGACACAGCCTAGAGAGAGAGAGAGACACTGGGCCTATAGAGAGACACTGAGCCTATAGAGCGACACTGAGCCTATAGAGAGATACTGAGCTTATAGAAAGGCACTGAGCCGATAGATAGACACTGCGCCTATAGAGAAACACTGCACGTAGAGAAAGAGAGACACTGAGCCTATAGAGAGAGACACACACACTGCGCCTATAGAAACTGAGCATATAGAAACTGAGCCTATAGATACGCAGAGGCTATAGAATGACACTGCGCCTATAGAGAGAGAGATGCGGAGCCTATCGACAGACACTAAGCCTATAGAGAGACACTGAGCCTATAGAGAGAGCCACTGAGCCTATAGAGAGTGACACTGAGCCGACAGAGACACTGAGTCCATGGAGAGACACTGAGCCTATAGAGATTGACACAGACTATAGAAACACTGAGCCTATAGAGAGCAACATGGAACCGATAAAGAGACACTGCGCCTATAGAGAAACACTGCGCCTAGAGAGAGAGACACTGGGCCTATAGACAGCACAGCGCGTATGGAGAGACACTGAACCCATAGAGAGACACTGAGCCTATAGAGAGACATGGAGCCTATAGAGAGACACTGAAATTATAGAGAGACACACAGCCTATAGAGAGAGACACAGAGCCTATAGAGAGACACGGAGCCTATAGAGAAGGAGCCTGAAGAGGAACACTGAGCCTATAGAGAGACACTGAGCCTATAGAGAGAGACTCGGAGCTGATAGAGAGACACTGCCCCTATAGAGAGATACTGCGTCTATAGAGAGAGAGATGCGGAGCCTATTGACAGACACTGAGCCTATGGAGAGAGGCACTGAGCCTATAGAGAGAGACATTGAGCCTATAGAGAGAGACACAGCACGTATGGAGAGACACTGAGCCAATATAGAGACACTGAGCCTATAGAGAGACGCTGCGTCTATAGAGAGAGAGATACGGAGCCTATTGACAGACACTGAGCCTATGGAGAGAGACACTGAGCCTATAGAGAGAGAGACAGTGCATATGGAGAGACACTGAGCCAATATCGAGACACAGCCTATAGAGAGAGACACTGAGCCTATAGAGAGACACTGAGCCCATAGAGAGAGACACTAAGCCAATAGAGAGACACTGAGCCTATAAAGAGAGACACTATGCTCTTAGAGAGAGACATAGCCTATCGAGACACTGAGCCCATGGAGAGAGAAACAGAGCTTATAGAGAGACACTGCGTCTATAGAGAGAGAGAGACACACACTGAGCCTGTAGAGACACAGAGGCTATAGAATGTCACTGCGCCTATAGAGAGAGACACTGAGCCTGGAGAGACAGACACTGAGCGTATAGAGAAAGTCACTGAGCCTATAGAGAGAATCACTGAGCGTATAGAGAGAGGCACGGAACCTATAGAGAGACACGGTGTATATAGAGAGACACGGAGTATATAGAGACACTGATCCTATAGAGAGAGAGACGCAGTGCCTATAGAGGGACACTGAGCCTATAGAGAGAGACAGAACCTATAGAGATTGCCACAACCTATCGAGACACTACGCCTATAGAGAAACACTGAGCCCATAGAGAGACACTGAGCCCATAGAGAGACACTGAGCCTATAGAGAGACATGGAGCCGAGATGCGGAGAGTATAGACAGACACTGCACCTATAGAGAGAGACACTGAGCCTATAGAGAGAGACACTGAGCCTATAGAGAGAGACACTGAACCTATAGAGAGAGACACTGAGCCTATAGAGAGAGAGACAGACTATAGAGGGACACTGAGCCAATAGAGAGACACTGAGCCTATAGAGAGACACGGAGCCAATAGAGAAATAGCGTATAGAGAGACACTGAGCCTATTAAGTGAGACACTGAGCCTATTGTGGGAGACACTGAGCCTCTAGAGAAAGATATTGAGCCTATAGAGAGACACGGAGAATATAGAGAGACACTGTGCCTATAGAGAGAGAGACACTGCACCTATAGAGAGGGATACTGCGTCGATAGAGAGAGAAACTGAACCTATAGAAAGACACTGAACCTATAGAGAGAGACACAGCCTATAGAGAGAGACACTGAGCCTATAGAGAGAGACTTGGAGCCTATAGAGAGACACGGCGCCTATTTGAGGGAGACACTGAGCCTATTTGAGGGAGACACAGAGCCAATAGAGAGACACTGAGCATATAGAGAGAGAAAGCCTATAGAGAGAGACACTGAGCCTATAAAGAGTCACTGAGCCTATAGAGTGAGACACTAAGCCTGTAGTCACTGAACCTATAGAGAGAGACACTGAGCATATAGTGTGAGACTGGGCCTATAGAGAGTGACACTGGGCCTATAGAGAGTGACACTGGGCCTATAGAGAGTGACACTGGGCCTATAGAGAGAGACATTGAGCTTATAGAGACACTGAGCCTATAGAGAGAGACACAGAGCCTATAGAAATAGGCGCTGGGGCTACAGAGAGACAATGAGCCTACAGAGAGACACTGAGCCTATAGAGAGAGATACTGAGCCCATAGATGGACACAGTCTAGAGAGAGAGAGACACTGATCCTATAGAGAGTCACTGAGCCGATAGAGTGAGACACCGAGCCTCTCATCACTGAACCTATAGAGATAGGCTGAGCATATAGAGTGAGACACTGAGCCTATAGAAACACAGCCTATAGAGGCACTTATCCTATAGCGAGAGACACTGAGCCTATAGAGAGCGACGCGGAGCCTATAGAGAGAGAGACTGAGCCGATAGAGAGTCACTGAGCCGATAGAGAGACACTGAGCCTATAGAGGCATACACTAAGCCAATAGAGGGACACGGAGCCCATAGAGCGAGACTGAGCCTATATAGAGAGACACTGAGCCTATAGAGAGTCACTGAGCCTATAGAGTGAGGCATTGAGACTATAGAAGCACAGCCTATAGAGGCACTGAGCCTAGAGAGAGACACTGAGCCTATAGAGAGACACACAGCCTATAGTTGACCCTACAGAGAGGGACACTGAGCCGAGCCTATAGAGAGAGACACTGAGCCTATAGAAAGAGACACTGAGCCTATAGACATAGGCACTGGGCCTATAGAGAGACACTGAGCCTATAGAGCGACAATGAGCCTATAGAGAGATACTGAGCTTATAGAAAGGCACTGAGCCGATAGAGAGACACTGCGCCTATAGAGAAACACTGCGCCGAGAGAAAGAGAGACACTGAGCCGATAGAGAGAGACACTGAGCCGATAGAGAGAGACACTGAGCCTATAGAGAGAGACACACTGAGCCTATAGCGAGAGACACTGAGCCTATAGAGAGAGACACAGCGTGGATGGAGAGACACTGAGCCCATAGAGAGAGACACTGAGCCCATAGAGAGAGACACTGAGCCTATAGAGAGAGACACTGAGCCTATAGAGAGAGACACTGAGCCTATAGAGAGAGATGCTGAACTATAGAGAGACACTGCGCCTATAGAGAGAGAGAGACACTGAACCTATAGAGAGAAATGCTGAACTATAGAGAGACACTGCGCCTATAGAGAGAGAGAGAGACACTGAACCTATAGAGAGAGACACTGAGCCCATAGAGAGAGACACTGAGCCCATAGAGAGAGACACTGAGCCCATAGAGAGAGACACTGAGCCCATAGAGAGAGACACTGAGCCTATAGAGAGAGACACTGAACCTATAGAGAGAGACACTGAGTTCTTAGAGAGAGACACAGCCTATAGAGACACTGCGCCTATAGAGACACACTGCGCCTATAGAGAGACACTGCGTCTATAGAGAGAGAGACACACACACTGAGCCTATAGAAACTGAGCCTATAGAGACACAGAGGCTATAGAATGACACTGCGCCTATAGAGAGAGAGATGCGGAGCCTATCGACAGACATAGAGCCTGTTGAGAGACACTGAGCCTATAGAGAGAGTCACTGAGCCTTTGGAGAGAGTAACTGAGCGTATAGAAAGAGACTGAGCTTATAGAGAGACACAGAGCCTATAGAGAGAGAGACGCAGTGCCTATAGAGAGACACGGAGCCTATAGAGAGACACTGAGCCTATAGAGATTGCCACAGCCTGTAGAGACACTGAGCCTGTCGAGAGACACACAGCACGTATGGGAGAGACACAGCACGTATGGAGAGACACTGAGCCCATAGAGAGACACTGAGACGATAGACAGACATGGAGCCTATAGAGAGAGACGCGGAGAGTATAGAGAACCATTGCGCCTATAGAGAGAGAGAGACTGCGCCTATAGAGAGTCACTGAGCCTATAGAGAGAGACACTGAATCTATAGAGAGAGAGACACGGAGCTTACAGAGAGACACTGCGCCTATTGAAAGACACTGAGCCTATAGAGAGAGTCACTGAGCCTATAGAGAGAGTAACTGAGCATATAGAGAGAGGCACGGAACCTATAGAGAGAGACTGAGCCTATAGAGAGACACAGAGCCTATAGAGAGAGAGACGCAGTGCCTATAGAGAGACACGGAGCCTATAGAGAGACACTGAGCCTATAGAGATTGCCACAGCCTGTAAGACACTGAGCCTGTCGAGAGACACACGGAAACGATAGAGAAACACTGCGCCTAGAGAGAGACACTGCGCCTAGAGAGAGTGACGCGGGGAGTATATAGAGAGACACTGAGCCTGTAGAGAGATACACAGCACGTATGGGAGAGACACAGCACGTATGGAGAGACACTGAGCCCATAGAGAGACACTGAGACGATAGACAGACATGGAGCCTATAGAGAGAGACGCGGAGAGTATAGAGAACCATTGCGCCTATAGAGAGAGAGAGACTGCGCCTATAGAGAGTCACTGAGCCTATAGAGAGAGACACTGAATCTATAGAGTCACTGAGCCTATAGAGAGAGAGACACGGAGCTTACAGAGAGACACTGCGCCTATTGAAAGAGACTGAGCCTATAGAGAGAGTCACTGAGCCTATAGAGAGAGTAACTGAGCGTATAGAGAGAGGCACGGAACCTATAGAGAGACACGGAGCCTATAGAGAGAGAGACGCAGTGCCTATAGAGAGACACGGAGCCTATAGAGAGACACTGAGTCTATAGAGATTGCCACAGCCTGTAGAGACACTGAGCCTGTCGAGAGACACACGGAAACGATAGAGAGACACTGCGCCTAGAGAGAGACACTGTGCCTAGAGAGAGTGATGTGGAGAGTATAGAGAGAGACACTGAGCCCGTATGGAGAGACACAGCACGTATGGAGAGACACTGAGCCCATAGAGAGACACTGGACGATAGACAGACATGGAGCCTATAGAGAGAGATGCGGAGAGTATAGAGAGACATTGCGCCTATAGAGAGAGAGAGACTGCGCCTATAGAGAGAGAGAGACTGTGCCTATAGAGAGAGTCACTGAATCTATAAAAAGTCACTGAGCCTATAGAGAGACATGGAGCTTATAGAGAGACACTGCGCCTATAGAGAAACACTGAGCCATAGAGAGAGACATGGAGCTTATAGAGAGACATCAAGCCTATAGAGAGAGACGCAGAGCCTATAGAGAGATACGGAGCCTATAGAGGAAGAGCCTATTGAGAGACACTGAGCCTATAGAGAGAGACACTCAGCCTATAGAGAGACACGGAGCCTATAGAGAGTGACACTGGGCCTACAAGAAACACTGAACCTATAGAGTGAGACACTGAGCCTTTAGAGAGACACCGCGCCTACAGAGAGAGACAGGGAGCCTATAGACATTGGCACTGGGCCTATAGAGAGATACTGAGCCTATAGAGAGACTCTGAGCCTATAGAGAGACACTGAGCCTATAGTGATTGACACAGCCTATAGAGACACTGAGCCTACAGAGAGACACATGGAGCCGATAGAGAGACACTGAGCCTATAGAGAGAGACACGGAGCCTATAGAGAAAGACACTGAGCCCATAGTGAGACACTGAGCCTATAGAGAGACATGGAGCCTATAGAGAGAGATGCAGAGAGTATAGAGAGACACTGCGCCTATAGAGAGAGACACTGCGCCTATAGAGAGACACGGAGCCTATAGAGAAGGAGCCTGTAGAGAGACACTGAGCCTATAGAGAGAAACTGAGCCTAAAGAGAGAGACTCGGAGTTGATAGAGAGATACTGCACCTATAGAGAGACACTGTGTCTATAGAGAGAGAGAGACACACTGAGCCTGTAGAGACACAGAGGCTAGAGAGAAAGTCACTGAGCCTATAGAGAGAATCACTGAGCGTATAGAGAGAGGCACGGAACCTATAGAGAGACACAGCCTATAGAGAGAGACACTGAGCGTATAGAGTGAGACACTGAGCCTATAGAGAGACACTAAGCCCGTAGAGAGACATGGAGCCTATAGAGAGCGACACGGAGAGTATAGAGAGAGACAAGCCTATTGAGAGACACTGAGCCTATAGAGAGACACTGCGTCTATAGAGAGAGACACACACACTGAGCCTATAGAAACTGAGCCTATAGAGAAACAGAGGCTATAGAATGACACTGCGCCTATAGAGAGAGAGATGCAGAGCCTATCGACAGACACTGAGCCTATAGAGAGACACTGCGTCTATAGAGAGAGACACACACACTCAGCCTATAGAAACTGAGCCTATAGAGACACAGGCTATAGAATGACACTGCGCCTATAGAGAGGCACTGAGCCTATAGAGAGAGTAACTGAGCGTATAGAGAGAGGCACGGAACCTATACAGAGAGGCTGAGCCTATAGAGAGAGACATTGAGTGTATAGAGAGACACGGAGACTATAGAGAGAGACGCAGTGCCTATAGAGAGACATGGAGCCTATAGAGAGACACTGAGCCTATAGATTGCCACAGCCTGTAGAGACACTGAGCCTGTAGAGAGACACACGGAAACGATAGAGAGACACTGCGCCTAGAGAGAGACACTGCGCCGAGAGAGAGTGACGCGGAGAGTATAGAGAGAGA
The DNA here is from genome assembly GCF_044704955.1 of Pristiophorus japonicus. NCBI lineage: Eukaryota > Metazoa > Chordata > Chondrichthyes > Pristiophoridae > Pristiophorus > Pristiophorus japonicus. The sequence continues at coordinate 26,909,619 of NC_092002.1, forward strand.
CACTGAGCCTGTAGAGAGATAAACAGCATGTATGGAGAGACACAGCACATATGGAGAGACACTGAACCCATAGAGAGACACTGGACGATAGACAGACATGGCGCCTATAGAGAGACGTTGAGAGTATAGAGAGACATTGCGCCTATAGAGAGAGAGAGAGACTGCGCCTATGGAGAGAGAGAGACTGCGCCTATAGAGAGAGTCACTGAGCCTATAGAGAGAGACACTGAGCCTATTGAGAGACACTGCGTCTAAAGAGAGACACAACCTATAGAGACACTGAGCCTATAGAGAGTGACACTGAACCTATAGAAAGACACTGAGCCTATAGAGAGAGACAAAGAGCTTATAGAGGCCATTGCAGAGGCCTATAAAAGGCACAGCAGGGAGTCCGGGGCCCAGCGTCGGCGGCAGTCGGGAGCAGCGTCGGGAGTCCGTTGGACTTGTGCAGCTACAGGGAGAAGGCAAAAAAGAAGTAGAAAGAAACAGAAAGGTGACATCACAGCCAAGGGGGTAAGTGATTGGCTGGTGATTGGTGACGAGTTTTTCTTTTTTTTCTTCTATAACAGTGAGTAAACTTTAGCATTGTTGTTGCCTATCTAAGGGTTAAGTCATGGCAGGAGAGCTCGGTCACGTGATATGCTCCTCCTGTACCATTCCGGTGTCCCTGACGACTACGTGTGCGGGAAGTGTATCCACCTCCAGCTTCTGACGGACCGCGTCGCGGATTTGGAGCTGAGGGTGGATTCACTCTGGAGCATCCACGATACTGAGAATGACGTGAATAGCACGTTGAGTTAGTTGGTCATACCGCAGGTGAAGGATCCACAGCCAGCTAGGGAGAGGAAGACCAGCAGGAAGAGCAGTGCAAGGAAGGTAGTGCAGGGGTCCCCTGCGGTTATCCCCCTGCAAAACAGATACACCGCTTTGAGGACTGTTGAGGGGGATGACTCATCAGGGGAGGGCAGCAGCAGCCAAGTTCATGGCACTGTGGCTGGCTCTGCTACACAGGAGGGCAGGAAAACGAGTGGGAGAGCGATAGTGATAGGGGATTCGATTGTAAGGGGAATAGATAGGCGTTTCTGCGGCCGCAACCGAGACTCCAGGATGGTATGTTGCCTCCCTGGTGCAAGAGTCAAGGATGTCTCGGAGCGGGTGCAGGACATTCTGAAAAGGCAGTGTGAACAGCCAGTTGTCGTGGTGCACATAGGTACCAACGATATAGGTAAAAAAAGGGATGAGGTCCTATGAGATGAATTTAAGGAGCTAGGCGCTAAATTAAAACGTAGGACCTCAAAAGTAGTAATCTCGGGATTGCTACCAGTGCCACGTGCTAGTCAGAGTAGGAATTGCAGGATAGCTCAGATGAATACGTGGCTTGAGCAGTGGTGCAGCAGGGAGGGATTCAAATTTCTAGGGCATTGGAACCGGTTCTGGGGGAGGTGGGACCAGTACAAACCGGACGGTCTGCACCTGGGCAGGACCAGAACCAATGTCCTGGGGGGAGTGTTTGCTAGTGCTGTTGGGGAGGAGTTAAACTAATATGGCAGGGGAATGGGAACCAATGCAGGGAGACAGAGGGAAACAAAAAGGTGACAAAAGCAAAAGACAGAAAGGAGATGAGTAAAAGTGGAGGGCAGAGAAACCCAAGGCAAAAAACAAAAAGGGCCATTGAATGTAAAGGGGCTGCAGGAGGGGTCAAAACTAAAAATCATGCATTAAAAACTAGTATTAAAACACTCGACCTAAACGCACGCAGCATTCGAAATAAAGTAAATGAGTTGACGGCACAAATCATTACAAAAAATTACAGAAACGTGGTTGCAGGGTGGCCAAGACTGGGAATTAAATGTACAGGGGTATCTGACGATTCGGAAAGATAGACAAGAAGGGAAAGGAGGTGGGGTAGCTCTGTTAATAAAAGATGACATCAGGGCAGTTGTGAGAGACGATATTGGCTCAAATGAACAAAATGTTGAATCATTTTGGGTGAAGATTAGAGATAGTAAGGGGAAAAAGTCACTGGTGGGCGTAGTTTATAGGCCCCCAAATAATAACTTCACGGTGGGGCGGGCAATAATCAAGGGAATAATGGAGGCATGTGAAAAAGGAACGGCAGTAATCATTGGGGATTTTAACCTACATATCGATTGGTCAACTCAAATCGCACGGGGTTGCCTGGAGGAGGAATTCATAGAATGCAAACTGGATTGTTTCTGAGAACAGTATGTAACAGAACCTACAAGGGAGCAAGCTATCTTAGACCTGGTCCTGTGTAAAGAGACAGGAATAATAAACGATCTCCTGGTAAAAGATCCTCTCGGAATGAGTGATCACAGTATGGTTGAATTTGTAATACAGATTGAGGGTGAGGAAGTAGTGTCTCAAACGAGCGTGCTATGCTTAAACAAAGGGGACTACAGTGGGATGAGGGCAGAGTTGGCTAAAGTAGATTGGAAACACAGACTAAACGGTGGCACAATTGAGGAACAGTGGAGGACTTTTAAGGAGCTCTTTCATAGTGCTCAACAAAAATATATTCCAATGAAAAAGAAGGGCGGTAAGAGAAGGGATAACCAGCCGTGGATAACCAGGGAAATTAAGGAGAGTATCAAATTAAAAACCAATGCGTATAAGGTGGCCAAGGTTAGTGGGAAAATAGAAGATTGGGAAAATTTTAAACGACAGCAAAGAATGACTAAGAAAGCAATAAAGAAAGGAAAGATAGATTACGAAGGTAAACTTGCGCAAAACATAAAAACGGATAAGTAAAAGCTTTTACAGATATATAAAACGGAAAAGAGTGACTGAAGTAAATGTTGGTCCCTTAGAAGATGGGAAGGGGGATTTAATAATGGGAAATGTGGAAATGGCTGAGACCTTAAACAATTATTTTGCTTCGGTCTTCACAGTGGAAGACACAGAAAACATGCCAGAAATTGCTGGTTACGGGAATGTGGGAAGGGAGGACCTTGAGACAATCACTATCACTAGGGGGGTAGTGCTGGACAGGCTAATGGGACTGAAGGTAGACAAGTCCCCTGGTCCTGATGAAATGCATCCCAGGGTATTAAAAGAGATGGTGGAAGTTATAGCAGATGCATTCGTTATAAACTACCAAAATTCTCTGGACTCTGGGGAGGTACCAGCGGATTGGAAAGCAGCTAATGTAACGCCTCTGTTTAAAAAAGGGGGCAGACAAAAGGCAGGTAACTAACGGCCGGTTAGTTTAACATCTGTAGTGGGGAAAATGCTTGAAACTATCATTAAGGAAGAAATAGCGGGACATCTAGATAGGAATAGTGCAATCAAGCAGACGCAACATGGATTCATGAAGGGGAAATCATGTTTAACTAATTTACTGGAATTCTTTGAGGTTATAACGAGCATGGTGGATAGAGGTGTACCGATGGATGTGGTGTATTTAGATTTCCAAAAGGCATTCGATAAGGTGCCACACAAAAGGTTACTGCAGAAGATAAAGGTACGCGGAGTCAGAGGAAATGTATTAGCATGGATAGAGAATTGGCTGGCCAACAAAAAGTAGAGAATCGGGATAAATGGGTCCTTTTCCGGTTGGAAATCAGTGGTTAGTGGTGTGCCACAGGGATCGGTGCTGGGACCACAACTGTTTACAATATACATAGATGACCTGGAAGAGGCGACAGAAAGTAGTGTAACAAAATTTGCAGATGACACAAAGATTAGTGGGAAAGCGGGTTGTGTAGAGGACAGAGAGAGGCTGCAAAGAGATTTAGATAGGTTAAGCGAATGGGCTAAGGTTTGGCAGATGGAATACAATGTCGGAAAATGTGAGGTCATCCACCTTGGGAAAAAAACAGTAAAAGGGAATACTATTTGAATGGGGAGAAATTACAACATGCTGCGGTGCAGAGGAACCTGGGGGTCCTTGTGCATGAATCCCAAAAAGTTAGTTTGCAGGTGCAGCAGGTAATCAGGAAGGCGAGTGGAATGTTGGCCTTCATTGCGAGAGGGATGGAGTACAAAAGCAGGGAGGTCCTGCTGCAACTGTATAGGGTATTGGTGAGGCCACACCTGGAGTACTGCGTGCAGTTTTGGTCGCCTTACTTAAGGGAGGATATACTGGCTTTGAAGGGGGTACAGAGACGATTCACGAGGCTGATTGCGGAGATGACGGGGTTACCTTATGATGATAGATTGAGTAGACTGGGTCTTTACTCGTTGGAGTTCAGAAGGATGAGGGGTGATCTTATAGAAACATTTAAAATAATGAAAGGGATAGACAAGATAGAGGCAGAGAGGTTGTTTCCACTGGTCGGGGAGACTAGAACTAGGGGGCACAGCCTCAAAATACGGGGGAGCCAATTTAAAATCGAGTTGAGAAGGAATTTCTTCTCCCAGAGGGTTGTGAATCTGTGGAATTCTCTGCCTAAGGAAGCAGTTGAGGCTAGCTCATTGAATGTATTCAAGTCACAGATAGATAGATTTTTATCCAATAAGGGAATTAAGGGTTACGGGGAGAGGGCGGGTAAGTGGAGCTGAGTCCACGGCCAGATCAGCCATGATCTTGTTGAATGGCGGAGCAGGCTCGAGGGGCTAGATGGCCTACTCCTGTTCCTAATTCTTATGTTCTTATAGAGAGACACTGCGCCTATAGAGAAACACTGAGCCTATAGAGAGAGAGACATGGAGCTTATAGAGAGACACCAAGCCTATAGAGAGAGTCACGGAGCCTGTAGAGATAGAGCTATTGAGAGACACTGAGCCTATAGAGAGAGGCACTTAGCCTTTCGAGTCACACTGAGCCTATAGAGAGAGATACAGCGTGTATGGAGAGACACTGAGCCCATAGAGAGACACTGAGCCCATAGAGAGTGACGCTGAGCCTATAGAGAGAGACACTGAGCCTATAGAGAGTGACACTGAGCCTATAGAGAGACACTGAGCCCATAAAGAGGCACTGAGCCCATAGAGAGGCACTGAGCCCATAGAGAGGCACTGAGCCCATAGAGAGACACTGAGCCCATAGAGAGACACTGAGCCCATAGAGAGACACTGAGCCCATAGAGAGACACTGAGCCCATAGAGAGACACTGAGCCCATAGAGAGACACTGAGCCCATAGAGAGACACTGAGCCCATAGAGAGACACTGAGCCCATAGAGAGACACTGAGCCCATAGAGAGACACTGAGCCCATAGAGAGACACTGAGCCCATAGAGAGACACTGAGCCCATAGAGAGACACTGAGCCCATAGAGAGAGACACTGAGCCCATAGAGAGAGACGCAGAGAGTATAGAGAGATTCACTGCACCTATAGAGAGCGACACTGAACCTACAGAGAGACACTGAGCCTATAGAGAGACGCAGTGCCTATAGAGAGACACGGAGCCTATAGAGAAGGAGCCTGTAGAGAGACACTGAGCCTATAGAGAGACACTGAGTCTATAGAGAGAGAGACACTGAGCCTGGAGAGACAGACACTGAGCCTATGGAGAGAATCACTGAGCGTATAGAGAGAGGCACGGAACCTATAGAGAGACACTGAGACTACAGAGAGAGACACGGAGTTTATAGAGAGACACTGATCCTATAGAGAGACGCAGTGCCTATAGAGAGACACGGAGCCGAAAGAGATTGCCACAGCCGATAGAGACACTGCGCCTATAGAGAGAGATGCGGAGTCTATCGACAGACACTGAGCCTATAGACAGACACTGAGCCTATAGAGAGAGTAACTGAGCCTGTAGAGAGAGGCACTGAGCCTATAGAGAGAGATTGCGCATATAACGAGACACTGAGCCTATAGCGGAACCCAGCCTATAGCGAGAGACTCTGAGTCTATGGAGAGGAACACTGAGCCTCTATAGAGGAACAATGAGCCTATAGAGACACTGAGCCTATATAGAGAGAGACACTGAGCCTGTAGTCACTGACCCTATAGAGTGAGACATTGACGCTGTAGTCACCGATGCTATAGAGAGACACTGAGCCTATAGACACAGCCTATGGAGACACTGAACCTATAGAGAGAGAGAGACACTGAGCCTGTAGTCACTGAGCCTATAGAGTGAGACACTGACCCTGTAGTCACTGATCCTATAGACACTGCCTATAGAGACACAGAGTCCATAGAGAGACACTGAGCCTCTAGAGATTGACACAGTCTATAGAGACACTGAGCCTATAGAGAGACACATGGGACCGATAGAGAGAGATACTGAGCCTATAGAGAGACACATGGAACCGATAGAGAGACACTGCGCCTAGAGAGAGAGAGAGAGAGAGAGAGACACTGAGCCTATAGAGTGAGACACTGACCCTGTAGTCACTGATCCTATAGACACTGCCTATAGAGACACTGAGCCTCAAGAGATTGACACAGTCTATAGAGACACTGAGCCTATAGAGAGACACACGGAACCGATAGAGAGAGACACTGAGCCTATAGAGAGACAAACGGAACCGATAGAGACACTGCGCCTAGAGAGAGAGAGAGACACTGAGTCGATAGAGTGAGACACTGAGCGTATAGAGAGACACTGAGCCCATAGAGAGACATGGAGCCTATAGAGAGAGATGCGTAGAGTATAGAGAGACACTGAGCTTATAGAGAGAGACACTGAGCCCATAGAGAGACACTGAGCCGATATAGAGGAACACTGAGCCTATAGTCACTGAGCCTATAGACACAGTCAATAGAGACACTGAGTCCATAGAGAGACACTGAGCCTATAGAGAGAGACACTGAGCCCATAGAGAGACACTGAGCCTATAGAGAGAAATGGAGCCTTTCGAGAGAGAGAGACTGAGCCCATAGAGAGTCACTGAGCCTATAAAGAAACACTGCGCCTAGAGAGAGACATGGAGCCGAAAGAGAGAGACGTGGAGAGTATAGAGACACTGAGCCTATATAGAGAGACACTGAGCCCATAGAGAGACACTGAGCCCATAGAGAGACACTGAGCCTATAGAAAGAAATGGAGCCTTTCGAGAGAGAGAGACTGAGCCCATAGAGAGTCACTGAGCCTATAGAGAGACACCGAGCCTATAGCCAGGCTGGGAGCCTATAGAGAGAGACGCGGAGAGTATAGAGAGACACTGCGCCTATAGAGAGAGACACTGCGCCTAAAGAGAGAGATACTGAACCTATAGAGAGACGCTGAGCCTATAGAGAGAGATGCAGAGCCTATAGACAGACAGGGAGCCTATAGAGAGACACTGAGCCTATTGAGACATTGAGCCTATAGAGACAGACATGGAGCCTATAGAGAGAGACACTGAGCCTATAGAGAGACACTGAGCCTATAGAGGGAGACACGGAGCCTATAACGAGACACGGAGCCCATAGAGAGAGAGCCTATAGAGAGACACTGAGTCTATAGAGAGACACTGAGCCCATAGAGAAAGACACTGAGCCTATAGAGAGACACTGAGCCTCTCGAGACACACACTGAGCTCTTAGAGAGAGACGCAGCCTATAGAGACAGTGAGCCTATAGAGAGAGACACAGAGCTTATAGAGAGACACAGCGCCTATAGAGAGACACTGTGCCTATAGAGACACAGAGGCTATAGAATGACACTGCGCCTATAGAGAGAGATGCGGAGTCTATCGACAGACACTAAGCCTATAGAGAGACACTGAGCCTATAGAGAGAGAGACACCGCCTATAGAGAAAGTCACTGAGCCTATAGAGAAAGTCACTGAGCCTATAGAGAGAGTAACTGAGACTGTAGAGAGAGGCATGGAGCCTGTAGAGCGAGACACTGAGCCTATAGAGAGACACTGAGCCTATAGAGAGAGATTGCACCTATAACGAGACACTGAGCCTATAGCGGAACCCAGCCTATAGCGAGAGACTCTGAGTCTATGGAGAGGAACACTGAGCCTCTATAGAGGAACACTGAGCCTATAGAGACACTGAGCCTATATCGAGGAACACTGAGCCTATAGTCACTTAGCCTATAGAGTGAGACACTGACCCTGTAGTCACTGAGCCTATAGGCACTGTCTATAGAGACACTGCGCCTATAGAGAAACACTGCGCCTAGAGAGAGACATGGAGCCTTTCGAGAGAGACGCGGAGAGTATAGAGACACTGAGCCTATAGAGAGAGACACTGAGCCCATAGAGAGACACTGAGCCTATAGAGAGACATGGAGCCTTTAGAGAGAGAGAGACTGAGCCCATAGAGAGTCACTGAGCCTATAGAGAGACACTGAGCCTATAGAGAGTCACTGAGCCTATAGAGAGACATGGAGAGTATAGAGAGACACTGAGCCTATAGAGAGACACAGCCTATAGCCAGACTGGGAGCCTATAGAGAGACGCGGAGAGTATAGAGAGACACTGCGTCCATAGAGAGAGACACTGCGCCGAAAGAGAGAGATACTGAACCTATAGAGAGACACTGAGCCTGTAGAGAGAGATTGCGCCTATAACGAGACACTGAGCCTATAGCGGAATCCAGCCTATAGCGAGAGACTCTGAGTCTATGGAGAGGAACACTGAGCCTCTATAGAGGAACACTGAGCCTATAGAGACACTGAGCTTATATAGAGTGAGACACTGACCCTGTAGTCACTGAGCCTATAGGCACAGTCTATAGAGACACTGCGCCTATAGAGAAACACTGCGCCTAGAAAGAGACATGGAGCCTATAGAGAGAGACGCGGAGAGTATAGAGACACTGAGCCTATAGAGAGAGACACTGAGCCCATAGAGAGACACTGAGCCCAGAGAGAGACACTGAGCCCAGAGAGAGACACTGAGCCTATAGAGAGACATGGAGCCTATAGAGAGAAACGCGGAGAGTATAGAGACACTGAGCCCATAGAGAGACACTGAGCCTATAGAGAGACAAGGAACCTATAGAGAGAGACACGGAGAGTATAGAGAGACACTGAGCCTATAGAGAGACACTGAGCCAATAGCCAGACTGGGAGCCTATAGAGAGAGACGCGAAGAGTATAGAGAGACACTGCGCCTATAGAGAGAGACACTGCGCCGAAAGAGAGAGATACTGAACCTATAGAGAGACACGGAGCCTATAGAGAGAGACAGGGAGCCTATAGAGAGACATGGGGCCTATAGAGACAGAGCCTATGGAGAGGCACTGAGCCTATAGAGCAACACAGAGCTTATAGAGAGACATTGAGCGTATAGAGAGACACTGAGCCTATTGAGACATTGAGCCTATAGAGACAGACATGGAGCCTATAGAGAGAGACACTGAGCCTATAGAGGGAGACGCGGAGCCTATAACGAGACACGGAGCCCATAGAAAAAGAGCCTATAGAGAGACACTGAGTCTATAGAGAGACACTGGGCCTAAAGAGAGAGATACTGAGTCTATAGCGAGACACTGAGCCCATAGAGAAAGACACTGAGCCTATAGAGAGACACTGAGCCTCTCGAGACACACACTGAGCTCTTAGAGAGAGACGCAGCCTATAGAGACAGTGAGCCTATAGAGAGAGACACAGAGCTTATAGAGAGACACAGCGCCTAACTGTACCTATAGAGACACAGAGGCTATAGAATGACACTGCGCCTATAGAGAGAGATGCGGAGTCTATCGACAGACACTAAGCCTATAGAGTGACACTGAGCCTATAGAGAGAGAGACACCGCCTATAGAGAAAGTCACTGAGCCTATAGAGAGAGTAACTGAGACTGTAGAGAGAGGCACGGAGCCTGTAGAGAGAGACACTGAGCCTATAGAGAGACACTGACCCTATAGAGAGAGATTGCGCCTATAACAAAATACTGAGCCTATAGCGGAACCCAGCCTATAGCAAGAGGCTCTGAGTCTATGGAGAGAAACACTGAGTCTCTATAGAGGAACACTGAGCCTATAGAGACACTGAGCCTATAGAGAGAGAGGCACTGAGCCTGTAGTCACTGACCCTATAGAGTGAGACATTGACCCTGTAGTCACCGAGCCTATAGAGAGACACTGAGCCTATAGACACAGCCTATGGAGACACTGAACCTATAGAGAGAGAGAGACATTGAGCCTGTAGTCACTGATCCTATAGACACTGCCTATAGAGACACAGAGTCCATAGAGAGACACTGAGCCTCTAGAGATTGGCACATTCTATAGAGACACTGAGCCTATAGAGAGACACACGGAACCGATAGAGAGACACTGCGCCTAGAGAGAGAGAGAGACACTGAGCCTATAGAGTGAGACACTGAGCGTATAGAGAGACACTGAGCCCATAGAGAGACATGGAGCCTATAGAGAGAGATGCGGAGAGTATAGAGAGAGACACTGAGCTTATAGAGAGAGACACTGAGCTTATAGAGAGACACACGGAACCGATAGAGAGACACTGAGCCTATAGAGAGACACACGGAACCGATAGAGAGACACTGCGCCTAGAGAGAGAGAGAGACACTGAGCCTATAGAGTGAGACACTGAGCGTATAGAGAGACACTGAGCCCATAGAGAGACATGGAGCCTATAGAGAGAGATGCGGAGAGTATAGAGAGAGACACTGAGCTTATAGAGAGAGACACTGAGCTTATAGAGAGAGACACTGAGCCTATATAGAGGTTCACTGAGCCGATATAGAGGAACATTGAGCCTATAGTCACTGAGCCTGTAGAGTGAGACACTGACCCTGTAGTCACTGAGCCTATAGACACAGTCTGTAGAGACCTGAGGCTATAGAGAGGCACTGAGTCTATAGAGAGACACTGCGCCTATAGAGAAACACTGCGCCTAGAGAGAGACACTGAGCCTATAGAGAGAGACACTGAGCCCATAGAGAGACACTGAGCCTATATAGAGACATGGAGCCTTTAGAGAGAGAGTCACTGAGCCCATAGAGAGTCACTGAGCCTATAGAGAGACAAGGAACCTATAGAGAGAGACGCGGAGAGTATAGAGAGACATTGCACCTATAGAGAGAGAGAGACTGCGCCTATAGAGAGAGAGTCTGCGCCTATTGAGAGAGACTGCGCCTATTGAGAGACACTGCGTCTATAGAGAGACACAGCCTATACAGACACTGAGCCTATAGAGAGAGACACTGAGCCTTTAGAGGGACACTGAGCCCATAGAGATTGCGCCTTTAACAAGACACTGAGTCTATAGAGAGGAACACTGCACCTATAGAGAGACACTGAGCCTATAGAGAGACACTGAGCCGATAGAGAATCACTGAGCCTATAGAGCGAGACACTGACCCTGTAGTCACTGAACCTATGGAGAGACACTGAACCTATAGACACAGCCTATAGAGAGACACTGAGCCGATAGAGATTGACACAGCCTATAGAGACACTGAGCCTATAGAGATACACACGGAAGCGATAGAGAGACACTGAGTCTATAGAGAAACACTGAGCCAAAAGAGGGACATGGAGCCTATAGAGAGAGACGCGGAGAGTATAGAGAGACACTGAGCATAAAGAGAGAGACACGGAACCTATGGAGAGATACTGAACCTATAGAGATACACGGAGCCTATAGAGGGAGACACAGCCTATAGAGAGACACAGAGCCAAAAGAGAGAGACGCAGAGCCTTTAGAGACATAGAGGCTATAGAATAACACTGCGCCTATAGAGAGAGACACTGAGCCTATAGAGAGAGACACTGAGCGTATAGAGAAAGTCACTGAGCCTATAGAGAGACAGCCTATAGAAACATAGAAAATAGTTTCTATGGCTGATCATTCACCTCAGTACCCCTTTCCTGCTTTCTCTCCATACCCCTTGATCCCTTTAGCCGTAAGGGCCATATCGAGCTCCCTCTTGAATATATCCAATGAACTGGCATCAACAACTCTCTGCGGCAGGGAATTCCACAGGTTAACAACTCTGAGTGAAGAAGTTTCTCCTCATCTCAATCCGAAATGGCCTACCCCTTATCCTAAGACTATGTCCCCTGGTTCTGGACCTCCTCAACATCGGGAACGTTCTTCCCGCATCTAACCCGTCCCTTCCCGTCAGAATCTTATACGTTTCTACGAGATAACCCTCTCATCCTTCTAAACTCCAGTGAATAAAGGCTCAGTTGATCCAGTCTCTCCTCATATGACAATCCAGCCATCCCTGGAATTAGTCTGGTGAACCTTTGCTGCACTCCCTCAATAGCAAGAATGTCCTTCCTCAGATTAGTAGACCAAAACTGAACACAATATTCCAGGTGAGGCCTCACTAAGGCCCTGTACAACTGCAGTAAGACCTCCCTGCTCCTATACTCAAATACCCTAGCTATGAAGCCCAACATACCATTTGCCGCCTTCACCGCCTGTTGTACCTGCATGCCAACTTTCAGTGACTGATGAACCATGACACCCAGGTTTCGTTGTACCTCCCCTTTTCCTAATCTGCCACCATTTAGATAATATTCTGCCTTCGTGTTTTTGCCCCCAAAATGGATAACCTCACATTTATGCACATTATTCTGCATCTGCCATGCATTTGCCCACTCACCTAACCTGTCCAACTCACCCCGCAGCCTCTTAGCATCCTCCTCACAGCTCACACCACCACCCAGTTTAGTGTCATCTGCAAACTTGGAGATATTACATTCAATTCCTTCATCTAAATCGTTAATGTATATTGTAAAGAGCTGGAGTCCCAGCACTGAGCCCTGCGGCACTCCACTAGTCACTGCCTGCCATTCTGAAAACGATCCATTTATCTCGACTCTCTGCTTCCTTTCTGCCAACCAGTTCTCTATCCACTTCAGTACATTACCCCCAATACCATGTGCTTTGACTTTGCACACCAATCTCTGGTGCGGGACCTTGTCAAAAGCCTTTTGAAAGTCCAAATACACCACATCCACTGGTTCTCCCTTGTCCACTCTGCTAGTTACATCCTCAAAAAATTCCAGAAGATTCATCAAGCATGATTTCCCTTTCATAAATCCATGCTGACTTGGACCGATCCTGTCACTGATTTCCAAATGCACTGCTATTTCATCTTTAATGATTGATTCCAACATTTTCCCCACTACTGATGTCAGGCTAACCGGTCTATAATTACCCGCTTTCTCTCTCCCTCCTTTTATAACAAGTGGTGTTACATTAGCTACCCTCCAGTCCATGGGAACTGATCCAGTGTCAATAGGCCGTTGGAAAATGATCACCAATGCATCTACTATTTCTAGGGCCACTTATTAAGTACTCTGGGATGCAGACTATAAGGCCCCGGGGATTTATCAGCCGTCAATCCCATCAATTTCCCTAACACAATTTCCCGCCTAATAAGGATATCCCTCAGTTCCTCCTTCTCACTAAACTCACTGTCCCCGAGTACATTCGGAAGGTTATTTGTGTCTTCCTTCGTGAAGACAGAACCAAAGTATTTGTTCAATTGGTCTGCCATTTCTTTGTTCCCCATTATAAATTCACCTGAATCCGACTGCAAGGGACCTACATTTGTCTTCACTAATCTTTTTCTCTTCACATATTTATAGAAGCTTTTGCAGTCAGTTTTTATGTTCCCTGCAAGCTTCCTCTCATACTCTATTTCCCCTTCTTAATTAAACCCTTTGTCCTCCTCTGTTGAAGTCTAAATTTCTCCCAGTCCTCAGGTTTGTTACTTTTTCTAGCCAATTTATATGCCTCTTCCTTGGTTTTAACACTCTCCTTAATTTCTCTTGTTAGCCACGGTTGAGCCACCTTCCCCGTTTTATTTTTATTCCAGGCAGAGATGTACAATTGCTGAAGTTCATCCATGTGATCTTTAAATGTCTGCCATTGCTAATCCACCATCAACCCTTTAAGTATCATTTGCCAGTCTATTCTAGCCAATTCATGCCTCATACCATCGAAGTTACCTTTCCTTAAGTTCAGGACCCTAATTTCCGAATTAACTGTGTCACTCTCCATCTTAATAAAGAATTCTACCATATTATGGTCACTCTTCCCCAAGGGGCCTCGCACAACAAGATTGCTAATTAATCCTCTCTCATTACACATCACCCAGTCTAGGATGGCCAGCTCTCTAGTTGGTTCCTCGACATATTGGTCAAGAAAACCATCCCTAATACACTCCAGGAAATCCTCCTCCACCGCATTGCTACCAGTTTGGTTAGCCCAATCAATATGTAGATTAAAGTCGCCCATGATAACTGCTGTACCTTTATTGCACACATCCCTTATTTCCTGTTTGATGCTGTCCCCAACCTCACTACTACTATTTGGTGGTCTGTACACAACTCCCACTAGCGTTTTCTGCCCTTTGGTATTCCATAGCTCCACCCATACCGATTCCACATCATCCAAGCTAATGTCCCTCCTCACTATTGCATTAATTTCATCTTTAACCAGCAACGCCAGCCCACCTCCTTTTCCTTTCTGTCTATCCTTCCTAATCGTTGAATACCCCTGGATGTTGAGTTCCCAGCCTTGGTCACCCTGGAGCCATGTCCCCGTGATACCAGTTACATCGTATCCGTTAACTGCTATCTGCGCAGTTAATTCATCCACCTTATTCCGAATACTCCTCGCATTGAGGTACAGAGACTTCAGGCTTGTCTTTTTAACACACTTTGCCCCTTTAGAATTTTGCTGTAATGTGGCCCTTTTGCTTTTTGCCTTAGGTTTCTCTGCCCTCCACTTTTACTATTCTCGTTTCTGTCTTTTGCTTCTGCCTCCATTTTATTTCCCTCTGTCTCCTTGCATAGGTTCCCATCCCCCTGCCATGTTAGTTTAACTCCTCCCCAACAGCACTTGCAAACACTCCCCCTAAGACATTGGTTCCGGTCCTGCCCAGGTGCAGACTGTCCGGTTTGTACAGGTCCCTCTTCCCCCAGAACCGGTTCCAATGTCCCAGGAATTTGAATCCCTCCCTTTTGCACCACTCCTCAAGCAACGTATTCATCTGCGCTATCCTGCGATTCCTACTCTGACTAGCACGTGGCACTGGTAGCAATCCTGAGATTACTACTTTTGAGGTCCTACTTTTTAATTTAGCTCCTAGCTCCCTAAATTCATCTCGTAGGACCTCATCCCAATTTTTACCTATATCATTGGTACCTATGTGCACCACGACAACTGGCTGTTCACCCTCCCTTTTCAGAATGCCCTGCACCCGCTCTGAGACATCCTTAACCCTTGCACCAGGGAGGCAACATACCATCCTGGAGTCTCGGTTGCAGCCGCAGAAACGCCTATCTATTCCCCTTACAATAGAATCCCCTACCACTATCGCTCTCCCACTCTTTTTCCTGTCCTCCTGTGCAGCAGAGCCACCCACAGTGCCATGAACTTGGCTGCTGCTGCCCTCCCCTGATGAGTCATCCCCCTCAACAGTACCCAAAGCGGTGTATCTGTTTTGCAGGTGGATGACCGCAGGGGACCCCTGCACTACCTTCCTTCCACTGCTCTTCCTGTTGGTCTTCCACTCCCTATCTGGCTGGGTACCCTTTACCTGCAGTGAGACCAACTCGCTAAACGTGCTATTCACATCATTCTCAGCATCGTGGATGCTCCAGAGTGAATCCACCCGTAGCTCCAGTGCCGCAATGCGGTCTGTCAGGAGCTGCAGGCGGATACACTTCCCGCACACATAGTCGTCAGGGACACCGGAAGTGTCCCTGACTTCCCACATCGTACAGGAGGAGCATAACATGTGTCCGAGCTCTCCTGCCATGACTTAACCCTTACATTAACTTAATTTGGCAACAGCAAGGTTACTTACTGATAAAGAAAAGAAAAAGAAAAACTACTCACCAATCACCAGCCAATCACTTACCCCCTTGGCTGTGACGTCACCTTTCGATTTCTTTCTACTTCTTTTTTGCCTTCTCCCTGTAGCTGTACCGGCCCCGCCTCCTCGATCTCCCGCTCCGCCTCTCCGACCCCTTCTCGATCTCCCGTTCCGCCTCCTCGATTTCCCGCTCCGTCTCTCCGACCCCTCCTCGATCTCCCGCTCCGCCTCCTCGATCTCCCGCTCCGTCTCTCCGACCCCTCCTCGATCTCCCGCTCCGCCTCCTCGATCTCCCGCTCCGCCTCCTCGATCTCCCGCTCCGCCTCTCCGACCCCTCCTCGATCTCCCGCTCCGCCTCTCCGACCCCTCCTCGATCTCCCGCTCCGCCTCTCCGACCCCTCCTCGATCTCCCGCTCCGCCTCTCCGACCCCTCCTCGACCTCCCGCTCCGCCTCTCCGACCCCTCCTCGATCTCCCGCTCCGCCTCTCCGACGCCTCACCAACATCCCGCTTCACCTCTCCGACCCCTCCTCGACCTCCCGCTCCACCTCTCCGACCCCTCCTCGACCTCCCGCTCCACCTCTCCGACCCCTCCTCGACCTCCCGCTCCGCCTCCTCGATCTCCCGCTCCGCCTCCTCGATCTCCCGCTCCACCTCTCCGACCCCTCCTCGATCTCCCGCTCCGCCTCTCCGACCCCTCCTCGACCTCCCGCTCCACCTCTCCGACCCCTCCTCGATCTCCCGCTCCACCTCTCCGACCCCTCCTCGATCTCCCGCTCCGCCTCTCCGACCCCTCCTCGATCTCCCGCTCCACCTCTCCGACCCCTCCTCGATCTCCCGCTCCACCTCTCCGACCCCTCCTCGATCTCCCGCTCCACCTCTCCGACCCCTCCTCGATCTCCCGCTCCACCTCTCCGACCCCTCCTCGACCTCCCTCTCCGACGCCTCACCAACATCCCGCTCCGCCTCCGACGATGCTATAGAGAGACACGTAGCCTATAGAGACACAGCTTATAGAGAGACATTGCGCCTATAGAGGGACACTGAGCCTATAGTGGGACACAGCCTATCGCGAGAGACACGTAGAAACATAGAAAATAGGTGCAGGAGTAGGCCATTCGGCCCTTCGAGCCTGCACCACCATTCAATAAGATCATGGCTGATCATTCACCTCAGTACCCCTTTCCTGCTTTCTCTCCATACCCCTTGATCCCTTTAGCCGTAAGGGCCATATCTAACTCCCTCTTGAATATATCCAATGAACTGGCATCAACAACTCTCTGCGGCAGGTAATTCCACAGGTTAACAACTCTGAGTGAAGAAGTTTCTCCTCATCTCAGTCCTAAATGGCCTACCCCTTATCCTAAGACTGTGTCCCCTGGTTCTGGACTTCCCCAACATCGGGAACATTCTTCCTGCATCTAACCTGTCCAATCCCGTCAGAATTTTATATGTTTCTATGAGATCCCCTCTCATTCTTCTAAACTCCAGTGAATACAGGCCCAGTCGATCCAGTCTCTCCTCATATGTCAGTCCTGCCATCCCGGGAATCAGTCTGGTGAACCTACGCTGCACTCTCTCAATAGCAAGAACGTCCTTCCCCAGATTAGAAGACCAAAACTGAACATAATACTCCAGGTGAGTCCTCACTAATGGCCCTGTACATTTGCAGTAAGACCTCCCTGCTCCTATACTCAAATCCCCTCGCTATGAAGGCCAACATGCCATTTGCCTTCTTCACTGCCTGCTGTACCTGCATGCCAAATTTCAATGACTGATGTACCATGACACCCAGGTCTCGTTGCACCTCCCCTTTTACTAATCAGTCGCCATTCAGATAATATTCTGCCTTCGTGTTTTTCCCCCCAAAGTGGATAACCTCACATTTATTCACATTATACTGCATCTGCCATGCGTTTGCCCACTCACCTAACCTATCCAAGTCACCCTGCAGCCTCTCAGCATCCTCCTCACAGCTCACACCACCACCCAGCTTAGTGTCATCTGCAAACTTGGAGATATTACACTCAATTCCTTCATCTAAATCGTTAATGTATATTGTAAAGAGCTGGGGTCCCAGCACTGAGCCCTGCGGCACTCCACTAGTCACTGCCTGCCATTCTGAAAAGGACCCGCTTATCCCGACTCTCTGCTTCCTGTCTGCCAACCAGTTCTCTATCCACGTCAATACATCACCCCCAATACCATGTGCTTTAATTTTGCACTCCAGTCTCTTGTTTGGGACCATGTCAAAAGCCTTTTGAAAGTCCAAATATACCACATCCACTGGTTCTCCCTTGTCCACTCTACCAGTTACATCCTCAAAAAATTCTAGAAGATTTGTCAAGCAGGATTTCCCTTTCATAAATCCATGCTGACTTGGACCGATCCTGTCACTGCTTTCCAAATGCGCTGCTATTACATCTTTAATAATTGATTCCAACATTTTCCCCACTACTGATGTCAGGCTAACCGGTCTATAATTACCCATTTTCTCTCTCCCTCCTTTCTTAAAAAGTGGTGTTACATTAGCTACCCTCCAGTCCATAGGAACTGATCCAGAGTCGATAGACTGTTGGAAAATGATCACCAATGCATCCACTATTTCTCGGGCTACTTCCTTAAGTAGTCGGAGATGCAGACTATCAGGCCCCGGGGATTTATCGACCTTCAATCCCATCAATTTCTCGAACACAATTTCCCGCCTAATAAGGATTTCCTTCAGTTACTCCTCCTCACTAGACACTCGGTCCCCCAGTATTTTCAGAAGGTTATCTGTGTCTTCCTTCGTGAAGACAGAACCAAAGTTTTTGTTTAACTGGTCTGCCATTTCTTTGTTCCCCATTATAAATTCACCTGAATCTGACTGCAAGGGACCTATGTTTGTTTTCACTAATCTTTTTCTCTTCACATGTCTATAGAAGCGTTTGCATTCAGTTTTTATGTTCCCAGCAAGCTTCCTCTCATACTCTATTTTCCCCCTCCCAATTAAACACTTTGTCCTCCTCTGCTGTATTACAAAATTCTCCTGTCTCAGGTTTGCTGCTTTTTCTGACCAATTTATATGCCTCTTCCTTGGTTTCAACACTTTCCTTAATTTCCCTTGTTGAGCCACCTTCCCCGTTTTATTTTTACTCCAGGCAAGGATGTACAATTGTTGAAGTTCATCCATGTGTTCTTTAAATGTTTGCCTATAAAGGGAGCCACTGAGCCTATTGAGAGACACTGAACCTATAGAGAGATGCTGAGCCCTTAGAGAGACACAGAGCCTATAGAGAGAGACGTGGAGCGTATAGCGAGACACGGAGCCTATAGAGAGACACTGCGCCTATAGAGAGAGACACTGAGCTTATAGAGAGAGAGGGACACTGAACCTATCAAAAGAGACACTGAACCTATAGAGTGACACTGAGCCTATAGAGAGACACTGAGCCTATAGAGAGACACTGAGCCTATAGAGAGACACTGAGCCTATAGAGAGACACTGAGCCTATAGAGAGAGAGAGACACTGAACCTATCGAAAGAGACACTGAACCGATAGAGTGACACTGAGCGTCTTGAGAGACACAACCTATAGAGTGTCACTGAGCCTATAGAGAGAGACACTGAGCCTATAGAGAGAGACACGGAGCCTATAGAGAGAGACACTGAGCCTATAGAGAGAGACACGGAGCCTATAGAGAGACACTGAGCCTATAGTCACTCAGCCTATATAGAGAGACGCGGAGCCCATAGACATAGACACTGTGCCTATAGAGAAACACAACGTATAGAGAGAGACACTGAGCCTAGAGAGAGCCAACGGGCCGCACAGTCTGATGGGCTGAATGGCCTCCCTCTGTGCAGGAATGCCCTGTGGTGGGTGCTGCTGGTGTTGGGTATAATCCGCGTCCCGAGACTCAATGCCACCCGATGAGGAGCTGGTTAAGCGGGTACTGATTGCCGTGCAGGGCCTGGAGCTGCACGTTGACGTGTCCCTGAGTGGCTGTGGGGCTAATCGTGTGTTTCTGGCGCAGTGAGCAGATCAGCAAGCAACAATCTCAGATGGACCGTTTGTACGTGAGCCTGAAGGACCTCGCCGAGGAGCGGAAAGGCAAGCTCGAGCAACATTACTGGCTCTTCCAGCTCAACCGGGAGGTTGACGAACTGGAGCAGTGGATCGCACAACGAGAGGTTGTAGCGGGGTCGCCAGAACTGGGACAGGACTATGAGCACGTGACAGTAAGTGAGGACCCCACTGATGTCAGCCATTGGATTGTGGAGTTGTGAGTCTGATATTAATGGGTGGGAGGGGGTTACGGGGGAGGGAGTGCTTAAACCCTAAAAAATGCAAAACGGGCCCCCCCCCCACTCGATGCGTACGTGTCAGCCGCTATTTCCAAGGGGTTTTCAGGTGTCCCGCTCTCACCAGACGGGATGCTTCATTCACACAGTTAGATCGGGGCAATGGGGAGCTGCATTTAAATATAACCCCGGCCGGCAGGGCAGTGGGCACAAGGGACATGCCTTTCCCAGCACAGCTCATGGGCCGGGAGGTGTGAGAGCCCCTGTGGCCCTCCCATCGCCCCCGCACCTCTCCACCCTCACCCCCCCTCCCCACCCCAGGTCTCTCAGTGAAACGTTCAGCCTTTCCCCTGTTAGTCACAGACATCCCCCAGCCCCGATGCCTCACTCCCCCTCCGCTCCACCCCCCACACTCACATCCCGCCCCCCCCCCCCCCCCCCCCGCAGATCCAATCTCTCACCCCCCCAATCTCAACGATCTCACCCCCACCCCCGAACTCTCTCCCCAGCCCTGATCTCTCTTCCCCCGATCCCGCCTCACCCCCCCCCCCCCGGCCCCGATCCCTGTCAGCCCCCACTCCAGCCCCAATATCTTACCCCTCTCCACCCCCCCCCTCGCCCCGATCCCTGGCAGCCCCCACTCCAGCCCCAATATCTTACCCCTCTCCACGCCCCCCCCTCGCCCCGATCCCTGGCAGCCACCCCACACCAGTCCCGATCTCCCTTCCCTGCCCAACCCCGATTCCTCTCAGCAAACCTCCCCCGCCCCTGTCCCCCCCCAACCCCCCCAGCCCCAATATCTCCCCCTCCCCACCCCGATCCCTGGCAGCCCCAATATCTCCCCCCCACTCCCCCCGCCCCGATCCCTCTCAGCCCCACCCACCCCACCCTAGCCCCGATATTTCCCCCCCACCCTTCTCGCCTCCCGCTGATTATTGGGCCGGATGTGTCCCAGGGGCTGAAGGGCTCCTTGTATCTGGGCCGACTTCTCCTGTCTCTTGTCCCATTGAGAGGAGCATGGGAAATACAGCATGAAGGATTACCGCCAATGGCCCGTCACATTGAATGCTCTCGGTGCAGCCAATCTTCGGGTTGATTGGTGCTGGGGTGATAATCAGGCCTGCAGTGCGGACCCCAGGGGTCGAGAGCTCGCCCATAGTGCACAGCCTGCTCTCGTACACGGAGATGCAGATCATAGTGTGGGACCCCCAGTTTGACTGGCAGCTAGCGGGCACTGCAGGCCGGGGCTCGGGGCTTGGGGTTTGGAATCCCGAAAGGGCAGCAAGGTAATCTGTGACCAAGGGTTAGCAAAAGAGCATTTGTGTACAGGGTTCGCAAAGGACTTCCCCTTGGTCAGCAGCACTCACGGTCTGTGGGTCTTAGGGTCTGTGGGGAGAGTGGGTCTGTGGGGAGAGTGGGTCTGTGGGAAGAGTGGGTCTGTGGGAAGAGTGGGTCTGTGGGAAGAGTGGGTCTGTGGGGAGAGTGGGTCTGTGGGGAGAGTGGGTCTGTGGGGAGAGTGGGTCTGTGGGGAGAGTGGGTCTGTGGGGAGAGTGGGTCTGTGGGGAGAGTGGGTCTGTGGGGAGAGTGGGTCTGTGGGGAGAGTGGGTCTGTGGGGAGAGGGTCTGTGGGGCAGTGGGTCTGGGGAGAGTGGGTCTGGGGAGAGTGGGTCTGTGAGGCCTGACATTCAGGCCTCAGTATACTCAGTGCTGAACTACTGTGCGAGCAGAGGTTGGGAGAAATGTTGAGCCAGCACATTTTCCCAGATGGTCCCTTCAATGTGGTGTGTCGGGTGCGTGGATCTGGATTTGCTGGGACCTGTCTGACACGGGCACGGAGGCAGCTGTGTGTGGTTGGGTGAAGAATGTAAAGCAGTGTGCACTCTTGAGACTGCTGTTTTAACGTCACTGACTGAACTTTGATCAGCACAGCTACTGAATTCTTTCCCAGCTGCTCTCCTTTGGTGCTGACCTCCCAAGGTATCACAGAATCTTACTGCACAGAAGGAGGCCATTCGGCCCATCGTGCCTATGCCGGCTCTTTCAAAGAGCAGTCCAGTTAGTTCCACTCCCCCGCTCTTTCCCCGTAGCCCTGTAATTTTCCCCCTTCAAGTATTTACCAAATTTCCTTTTGAAAATGACCATTGAATCTGCTGCCCCCACTCTTTGAGGCAGAGCATTCCAGGTCGCTAAAACACTGGTTAGGCCACAGCTGGAGTACTGCGTGCAGTTCTGGTCACCACGTTACAGGAAAGATGTGATTGCACTGGAGAGGGTACAGAGGAGATTTATGAGGATGTTGCCTGGACGGGAGAATTTTGACTATGAGGAAAGATTGGAGATGCTGGGTCTGTTTTCTTTGGAACAGAGGAGGCTGAGGGGAGACCTGATTGAGGTGTATAAAATTATGAGGGGCCTGGATAGAGTGGATAGGAAGGACCTGTTTCCCTGGGCAGAGGGGTCAACAACCAGAGGGCATGGATTTAAAGTAATTGGTGGGACGTTTAGAGGAGATATGAGGGGAAATTTCTTCACCCAGAGGATGGTGGGGGTCTGGAACTCACTGCCTGAAAGGACCAAGAGCTGGAAAGTGGGATTAGGCCGGATAGCTCTTGGTCGGCCGGCACGGACACGATGGGCCGAAATGGCCTCCTTCCGTGCTGCAAATTTCTCTGATTCTATGATCACAACACACTGTTCAAAGTAAGATTCTCCTCGTGTCGCCTCTGGTTTTTTTGCCAGTTATCTGAGCTCTGTGTGCTCTGACTACCCACTCTCCGGCACTGGCAGCAATTTCTCTTCATTTATTCTGTAAAAAACCTCATGATTTTAAACCCCTCTATCAAATCTCCCCTTAACCTTCTATGCTGTCAGGAGAAATTCTCCCAGCTTATCCAGCCCCTCCACATAACTGAATTCCCTCATCCCTGGCACCGGTCTAGTCAATCTCCTCTGCACCCTCTCAAGGCCGTGACAGACTTCCTCAAATGTGGTGCCCAGAACTCAACGCAATGTTCCAGCTGGGCCCAACCAGTGAGTTATAAAGGTTTAGCGTGAAAGTCGGGATCGGACCCGTCACACAGGATTTTTTTCCGTGCGGGACGGCAGATGGGGATCATGAAGCAGGAGGGAGTTCTGGTCAGTTGATGCCTTCGAGTCAGGATCAGTACCTGAGGAAGGGATTGAGTGTTGGAGGGATGTTGATCGATCGCTTTCTGGTAATTACCTGGTAATTGAAGGCAGTGTTTTCTGGGACTGACTGTGGAATCAGGAATTCTCTGATTGTTTCCCTCAGCTACTGCTGGACAAGTTCACGGAGTTTGCTCACGAGACAGGGGTGATTGGGCAGGAGCGGGTCAACACCATCAATCAGATGGTGGACGAGCTGATTGATTACGGCCACACAGACGCAGCCACCATCGCGGAGTGGAAGGATGGTGTGGGTGAAGCCTGGGCAGATCTGCTGGAACTGATAGAGACTCGAGCTCAGATGTTGTCAGCCTCCCAGGAACTGC
Source organism: Pristiophorus japonicus (assembly GCF_044704955.1). NCBI lineage: Eukaryota > Metazoa > Chordata > Chondrichthyes > Pristiophoridae > Pristiophorus > Pristiophorus japonicus. Next base: position 26,933,080 of record NC_092002.1, read on the forward strand.
ACAAGTTCTTCACTGACTGTAAGGAGGTGGTTGTCCACATTGAGGAGAAACACAAACAGCTCCCGAACGTTGCCGTCGGCGATTCCAGCAGCACCTTTACTCTGCAACGAATGCTGAGTTCATTCGAACACGATATCCAGGTGCTGGTCACACAGGTATTTCTTCAGTTATCTGTCATTGTCCTTCTGCTTTCCTTGTCCTTGCAGTGCGAGTGTTGTCGGGCGCAAGATCTCGGGCCACCCGCTCAGTCACAGGCAACCGCCTCGTTTAAACCGGAGTTTGGAGTTTGCTCTGACATTGGTCAAGTGGTGGTCCCTCGGACATTGGTCAAGGATAGGGCCTTCAGACATTGGTAAAGGGTGGGGCCCTTGGATATTGGTCAAGGGTGGTCCCCTTGGATATTGGTCAAGTTGTGGGCCCTCGGTCATTGGTCCAGGGTTGGCCGTTCGGACATTGGTCAAGGGTGGGGCCTTCAGACATTGGTCAATGGGTGGGTCCCTCAGACATTGGTCAAGGGGTTGGCCGCACGAACATTGGTCAATAGGTGGGCCCCTCCGACATTGGTCAAGGGATGGGCCCCACGGACATTGGTCAAGGGATGGGCCCCTCCAACATTGGTCAAGGGGTGGGTCCCTCGGACATTGGTCAAGGGGTGGGCCCTCGGTCATTGGTCAAGGATGGGCCCCTCCAACATTGGTCAAGGGATGGTCCCTTCAGACATTGGTCAAGGGTGGGGCCTTTAGACATTGGTCAAGGATAGGGCCTTCAGACATTGGTCAAGGGTGAGGCCCTTGGACATTGGTCCAGGGGTGGGGCCCTCGGTCATTGGTCAAGGGGTGTGGCTTTCGGTTATTGGTCAAGGGTGGTCCCTCGGTCATTGGTCAAGTTGTGAGTCCCTTGGACATTGGTCAACGGGTGGGGCCCTCCGACATTGGTCAAGGGCGGGTGCCCCACGGACATTGATCAAGGGCTGGGTACCTGGGACATTGGTCAAGGGGTGGGGTCCTCGGACATTGGTCAAGGGTGGGGCCCTCGGTCATTGGTCAAGGAGTGGGGCCCTCGGACATTGGTCAAGGGCTGGGCCTCTGGGGCATTGGTCAAGGGTGGGGCCCTCGGACATTGGTCAAGTTGTGGGCCCCTCGGACATTGGTCAAGGGGTGGGGCACTCGGACATTGGTCAAGGGGTGGGGCCCAGGACAGTGGTCAAGGTTGGGCCAATCGGACATTGGTCAAGTTGTGGGCCCCTCGGACATTGGTCAAGGGGTGGGGCACTCGGACATTGGTCAAGGGGTGGGCCCCCCGGACAATGGACAAGGTTGGGCCAATCGGACATTGGTCAAGGGTGGGCCCCTCGAACATTGGTCAAGGGTTGGGACCCTCGGACATTGGTCAGGGGGTGGGCCCTTCGGAAATTGGTCAAGTGGGCGCTCGGACATTGGTCAAGGCTGGGGCCCTCGGACATTGATCAACGGGTGGGGCCCCCGGACAGTGGTCAAGGTTGGGCCCCTCGGACATTGGTCAAGGGGTGGGACCTTCAGACATTGGTCAAGAGGTGGGGCTTTCGGTCATTGGTCAAGAGGTGGGGCTTTCGGTCATTGGTCAAGAGATGGGCCATTGGACATTGGTCAAGTTGTGGACGCTTGGACATTGGTCAAGGGGTGGGCCCTTGGACATTGGTTAAGTGGTGGGCCCTTGGACATTGGTCAAGGGGTTGTCCCCTCAGACATTGATCAAGGGGTGGGCCCTCGGACATTGGTCAAGGTTGGTCAAGGGGTCAAGGGGTCGGGCCCTTGGACATTGGTCAATGCTGGACCCTCGCTCATTGGTCAAGGGAGACCATTGGTCATGGGCCATTGGACAGTGGTCAAGGGGTGGGCCCTTGGACATTGGTCAGGGGGTGGGCCCTTGGACATGGGTCAAGGGCGGCCCCTCAGTCATTGGTCAAGTTGTGAGCCCTTCGGACATTGGTCAAGAGGTGGGGCCCTCGGATATTGATCAAGGGTGGGGCCCTCGGACATTGGTCAAGGGTGGCCCCTCGGTCATTGGTCAAGCGATTGGCCCCTCGAACATTGATCAAGGGGTGGGCCCTCGGAGATTGGTCAATGCTGGACCCTCGGTCAAGGGAGAGGCCCCTCGGACATTGGTCAAGTTGTGGGCCCCTCCGACATTGGTCAAGGGTAGCCCCTCGGTCATTTGTCAAAGGGTGGGCCCCTCCGATATTGGTCAAGGGTGGGCCCCTTGGACATTGGTCAAGGATGGGGCCTTCAGACATTGGTCAAGGGGTGTGTACCTCTGACATTGGTCAAGGGGTTGGCCCCTCGGACATTGATCAAGGGGTGGGCCCTCGGACATTGGTCAAGGGTGGGCCCCTCGATCATTGGTCAAGGGGTGGGGCCCTTAGACATTGGTCAATGGTGGGACCCTCGGACCTTGGTAAAGTGGTGGAACCCTCGGACACTGGTCAATTGTGGCTCCTCCGTCATTGGTCAAGGGATGGGCCCCACGGACATTGATCAAGTTGTGGGCCCCTCGGACATTGGTCAAGGGGTGGGCATAAGACATTGGTCAAGGGGGCCGCTCGGACATTGGTCAAGGGTGGCCCCTCGGTCATTAGTCAAGGGGTGGGCCCCTCGGACATTGGTCAAAGGGTGGGCCCCTCCAATATTGGTCAAGGATGGGGCCCTCGGACATTGGTCAAGGATGGGCCCTCGGACATTGGTCAAGGGTGGGGCCCCAGGATATTGGTCAAGGTTGGACCGCTCGGACATTGGTCAAGGGTGTGCCCCTCGGTCATTGGTCAAAAGGTGGGTCCCTCTGTCATTGGTCAAGGGTGGGCCTCTCGGTCATTGGTCAAGGGATGGGCCCCTCGGTCATTGGTCAAGGGATGGGCTCCTCGGACATTGGACAAGTTGTGGGCCCCTCGGACATTGGTCAAGGGGTGGTCCCTTGGACATTGGTCAAGGGGTGGGCCCCTCGGACATTGATCAAGTGGTTGGCCACTCAGACATTGGTCAAGGGTGGGGCCATCCGACTTTGGTCAAGGGTGGGACCCTAGGACATTGGTCAAGGGATGGGCCCCTCGGACATTGGTCAAGGGTGGCCCCTCGGACATTGATCAAGGGGTAGGCCCCTCGGACATTGATCAACAGCGGGCCCCTCGCACATTGGTCAAGGGGCTGGCTGCTCGGACATTTGTCAAGGTGTGGGACCCTCAGACATTGGTCAGGGGGTGGGCCCTTCGGACATTGGTCAAGGGGTAGGCCCCTCGGACATTGATCAACAGCGGGCCCCTCGGACATTGGTCAAGGGGCTGGCTGCTCGGACATTGGTCAAGGTGTGGGACCCTCGGACATTGGTCAAGGCATGGGCCCCTCGGATATTGGTCAAGGGTGGCCCCTGGGACATTGGTCAACGGTGCGCCCCTCGGACATTGGTCAAGGGATGGGCCCCTCTGTCATTGGTCAAGGGGTGGGACTTTCGGTCATTGGTCTAGTTGTGAGCCCCTTGGACATTGGTCAAGGGGGAGTGCCCCTCCGTCATTGGTCAAGGGAAGGGGCCGTCATACATTGGTCAAGGGTCGACCCCTCGAACATTGGTCAAGGGTGGGGCCCTTGGACATTGGTCAAGCGTGGTGTCTTCAGACATTGGTAATGTCTGGGGCCCTCGGACAATGGTCAAGGAGTGGGGCCCTCGGTCATTGGTCAAGGGTGGGCCCCTGGGACATTGGTCAAGGGGTGGGCCCTCGGTCATTGGTCAGGGGGTCGGGCCTTCAGACATTAGTCAAGGCTGGAGCACTCGGACATCGGTCAAGGGGTTGAGGCTTCAAACATTGGTCAAGGGGTGGGGCCTTCAGACATTGGTCAAGGAGTGGGGCTTTCAAACATTGGTCAAGGGATGGGCCCCTTGGACATTGGTCAAGGCATGGGACCCTTGGACATTGGTCGAGGCTGGCCACTCGGACATTGGTCAATGGTGGGCCCCTTGGACATTGGTCAAGGGATGGGCCCCTCGGTCATTGGTCAAGGGGTGGGGCTTTCGGTCATTGGTCTAGTTGTGAGCCCCTTGGACATTGGTCAAGGGGGTTGCCCCGCCATCATTGGTCAAGGGAAGGGGCCGTCACACATTTTCCAAGGGTCGACCCCTCGGACATAGGTCAAGGGTGGGGCCATCTGACTTTGGTCAAGGGTGGGGCCCCTGGGACATTGGTCAAGGGTGGCCCCTCGGACATTGGTCAAGGGGTAGGCCCCTTGGACATTGATCAACAGCGGTCCCCTCGGACATTGGTCAAGGGGCTGGCTCCTCGGACATTGGTCAAGAAGTGGGACCGTCAGACATTGGTCAGGCGTGGGCCCTTCGGACATTGGTCAAGGGGTAGGCCCCTTGGATATTGGTCAAGGGTGGCACCTGGGACATTGGTCAAGGGATGGGCCCTCGGTCATTGGTCAGGGGGTCGGGCCTTCATACATTAGTCAAGGCTGGAGCACTCGGACATCGGTCAAGGGGTGGGGCTTCAAACATTGGTCAAGGGGTGGGGCCTTCAGACATTGGTCAAGGAATGGGGCTTTCAAACATTGGTCAAGGGATGGGCCCCTTGGACATTGGTCAAGGCATGGGACCCTTGGACATTGGTCGAGGCTGGCCACTCGGACATTGGTCAATGGTGGGCCCCTTGGACATTGGTCAAGGGATGGGCCCCTCGGTCATTGGTCAAGGGGTGGGGCTTTCGGTCATTGGTCTAGTTGTGAGCCCCTTGGACATTGGTCAAGGGGGTTGCCCCGCCGTCATTGGTCAAGGGAAGGGGTCGTCACACATTGGTCAAGGGTCGACCCCTCGGACATAGGTCAAGGGTGGGGCCATCTGACTTTGGTCAAGGGTGGGGCCCCTGGGACATTGGTCAAGGGGTAGGCCCCTTGGACATTGATCAACAGCGGTCCCCTCGGACATTGGTCAAGGGGCTGGCTCCTCGGACATTGGTCAAGAAGTGGGACCCTCAGACATTGGTCAGGGGGTGGGCCCTTCGGACATTGGTCAAGGGATAGGCCCCTCGGACATTGATCAACAGCGGGCCCCTCGGACATTGGTCAAGGGGCTGGCTGCTCGGACATTGGTCAAGGTGTGGGACCCTCGGACATTGGTCAAGGCATGGGCCCCTCGGATATTGGTCAAGGGTGGCCCCTGGGACATTGGTCAAGGGATGGGCCCTCGGTCATTGGTCAGGGGGTCGGGCCTTCAGACATTAGTCAAGGCTGGAGCACTCGGACATCGGTCAAGGGGTGGGGCTTCAAACATTGGTAAAGGAGTGGGGCTTTCAAACATTGGTCAAGGTTGGGCCCTTGGACATTGGTCAAGAGGTGGGGATTTTCGGTCATTGGTCAAGGGTGGACCGTCAGTCATTGGTCAAGAGATGGGCCCTCGGATATTGGTCAAGTAATGGACCACTTGGACATTGGTCAAGGGGTGGGCCCTTGGACAGTGGTCAAAGGGTGGGGCCCTTGGACATTGGTCAAGGGATGGGCTCCTCGGTCATTGGTCAAGGGATGGGGCTTTCGGTCATTGGTCTAGTTGTGAGCCCCTTGGACATTGGTCAAGGGGGTTGCCCCACCGTCATTGGTCAAGGGAAGGGGCCATCACACATTGGTCAAGGGTCGACCCCTTGGACATTGGTCAAGGGTGGGGCCAACTGACTTTGGTCAAGGGTGAGGCCCCTGGGACATTGGACAAGGGTGGCCCCTCGGACATTGGTCAAGGGGTAGGCCCCTCGGACATTTTTCAACAGCGGGCCCCTCGGACATTGGTCAAGGGGCTGGCTGCTCGGACATTGGTCAAGGTGTGGGACCCTCAGACATTGGTCAGGGGGTGGGCCCTTCGGACATTGGTCAAGTTGTGGGCCCTCGGACATTTGTCAAGGGGTGGGACCCTAGGACATTGGTCAAGGGATGGGCCCCTCGGTCATTGGTCAAGGGGTGGGGCTTTCGGTCATTGGTCTAGTTGTGAGCCCCTTGGACATTGGTCAAGGGGGAGTGCCCCTCTGTCATTGGTCAAGGGAAGGGGCCGTCACACATTGGTCAAGGGTCGACCCCTCGGACATTGGTCAAGGGTGGGGCCCTTGGACCTTGGTCAAGCGTGGGGTCTTCAGACATTGGTAATGGCTGGAGCCCTCGGACAATGGTCAAGGAGTGGGGCCCTTGGTCATTGATCAAGGGTGGGCTCCTGGGACATTGGTCAAGGGGTGCGCCCTCGGTCATTGGTCAGGGGGTCGGGCCTTCAGACATTAGTCAAGGCTGGAGCACTCGGACATCGGTCAAGGGGTGGGGCTTCAAACACTGGTCAAGGGTGGGCCCTTGAACATTGGTCAAGAGGTGGGGCTTTTCGGTCATTGGTCAAGGGCGGACCGTCAGTCATTGGTCAAGAGATGGGCCCTCGGACATTGGTCAAGTTGTGGACCACTTGGACATTGGTCAAGTGGTTGGGCCCCTGGACATTGGTCAAGGGTGGCCACTCGGACATTGGTCAACGGTGGGCCCCTCGGACATTGGTCAAGAGTTGGGACCCTCGGACATTGGTCAAGGGTGCGGCCCTCGGACATTGGTCAAGTGGTGGGTCCCTCGGACATTGGTCAAGGTGTTGGCCGCTCCGACATTCATCAAGGGGTGGGGCCCTCGGACATTGCTCAAGGTGTAGGACCCTCGGACATTGGTCAAGGGTGGGGCCCTCGGACATTGGTCAAGGGGTGGGCCCTTGGACATTGGTCAAGGGGTGGGGTCGTCGGACATTGGTCAAGGGGTGGGCCCTCGGACATTGGTCAAGAGGTGGTTCACTCGGACATTGCTCAAGGGATGGGCCCCTCGGACATTGGTCAAGGCATGGGCCCATTGGATATTGGTCAAGGGGTGGGGCTTTCGGTCATTGGTCTAGTTGTGAGCCCCTTGGACATTGGTCAAGGGGGTTGCCCCCCCATCATTGGTCAAGGGAAGAGGCCGTCACACATTGGTCAAGGGTCGACCCCTCAGACATAATCAAGGGTGGGGTCCCTGGGACATTGGTCAAGGGTGGCCCCTCGGACATTGGTCAAGGGGTAGGCCCCTCGGACATTGATCAACAGCGGGCTCATCAGATATTGGTCAAGGGGCTGGCCGCTGGGACATTGGTCGAGTTGTGGGCCCCTCGGACATTGGTCAAGGGGTGGGCACTTGGACATTGGTCAAGGGGGGCCCCTTGGACATTGGTCAAGGGTTGGGCTCCTGGGTCATTGGTCAATGGTGAACCCCTCGGACATTGATCAAGGGGTTTGCCGCTCGGACATTGGTCAAGGGTTGGGCCATCAGACTTTGGTCAAGGGGTGGGCCAATCAGACATTGGTCAAGTTGTGGGCCCTCGGTTATTGGTCAAAGGGTGGGGCCCTCGGTTATTCGTCAAGGGGTGGGGTTTTCGGTCATTGGTCAAGAGTGGCACCGTGGTCATTGATCAAGAGATGGGCCCCTTGGACATTAGTCAAGGCGTGGGCCCTTGGACATTGGTCAAGGGCTGTGCCCTTCAGACATTGGTCAAGTGGTTGGCCGCTCGGACTTTGGTCAGGGGTTGGGGCCTTCGGACATTGGTCAAGATGTGGGCCACTCGGACATTGGTCAAGGGATGGGCCCTCAGACATTGGTCAAGGGATGAGCCACTCGGACATTGGTCAAGGGGCAGGCCCTCGGATATTGGTCAAGGGTGGGCCCTTTGGACATTGATCAAGGGTGGGCCCTTCGAACATTGGTCAAGGCTGGGCCCTCGGACATTAGTCAAGGGTTGAGCCTTCAGACATTGGTCAAGGGTGGGGCCTTCGGCATTGGTCAAGGGTGGGTCATCGGCATTAGTTAAGGGTGGGGCCTTCTGACATTGGTCAATGGGTGTGGCCCTCGGACATTGGTCAAGGGGTGGGGCCCTCGGACATTGGTCAAGTGTGGTCCCCTCGGACATTGGTCAAGTTGTGGGCCCTCGGCCATTGGTCAAGGGGTGGGACCTTCGATCATTGGTCAAGGGGTGGGGCTTTTGGTAATTGGTCTAGTGTGACCCCTCGGTCATTGGTCAAGGGATGGGCCCCTCGGACATTGGTCAATGGGTGGGCCCTCGGGCATTGTTCAAGCGTGGGGCCTTTGGACATGGTCAAGGTGCGGGGCCTTTGGACATTGGTCAAGAGGTGGGCCTTGAGACATTGGTCAAGTTGTGGGCCCCTTGGACAATGGTCAAGGGGGGCCCATTGGTCAAGGGGAGAGGCAGTCAGGCATTGGTCAAGGGGTGGATCCTCGGACATAGGTCAAGGGTGGGCCCCTCTGACATTGGTCAAGGGTGTGGCCTTTAGACATTGGTCAAGGCTGGCGCCCTCGGACAATGTTCAAAGGGTGCAGCCCTCGGACATTGGTCAAGGGATGGGCCCCTCGGACATTGGTCAAGGGGTGGGGCCTTCGGTCATTAGTCAAGGTATGGGCCCTCGGACTTTGGTTAAGGGGTGGTGCCCTCGGTCATTGGTCAAGGGGTGGGGCCTTCGGTCATTGGTTAAGGGGTGGGCCCCTCGGACATTGGTCAAGGGTGGGGCCTTCAGACATTGGCCAAGCGTGGTGCCCTCGGTCATTGGTCAAGGGGAGGGGCCTTCGGTCATTGGTTAAGGGGTGGGCCCCTCGGACATTGGTCAAAGGTGGGGCCTTCAGACATTGGCCAAGGGTGGGGTCCTCGGACATTGGTCAAGGGGTGGGCCCCGGGACATTGGTCAAGGGGTGGGCCATTCAGACATTGATCAAAGGGTGGGACCCTCGGACATTGGTCAAGGGTTGGGCCCCTCGGACATTGAACAAGTGGTGGATCCCTCGGACATTGGTCAAGGTGTAGGCCGCTCGGACATTGGTCAAGGGGTGGGCCCTCGATCATTGGTCAAGGGTGGGATCCTCGGACATTGGTCAAGGGATGGGCCAATCGGACATTGGTCAAGGTGGGCCCCTCGGACATTGGTCAAGGGGTGGTCCCCTGGAACATTGGTCAAGGGGTGGGCCCATCAGACATTGGTCAAGGGGTTTGCCACTTGGACATTGGTCAAGGGTGGGGCCATCAGACTTTGGTCAAGGGTTAGGCCCCTCGAACATTGGTCAAGTTGTGGGCCCTCGGTTATTGGTCAAGGGGTTCGGCCCTCGGTCATTCATCAAGGGGTGGGGTTTTCGGTCATTGGTCAAGGGTGGCACCGTGGTCATTAGTCAAGGGATGGGCCCCTCAGACATTGGTGAAGTGGCCACCATGGAGATTGGTCAAGGGGTGGGCCCTGGGACATTGGTCAGTGGGTGGACCTCTCAGACATTAGTCAAGGGTGGGGCCTTCAGATATTGGCCAAGGGTGGGGCCTTCGGCATTGGCCAAGTGTGGGGCCTTCGGCATTGGTCAAGGGTGGGGCCTTCTGACGTTGGTCAAGGGTGGTCCCATCGGCCATTGGTCAAGGGGTGGGACCTTCGATCATTGGTCAAGGGGTGGGACTTTCGGTAATTGGTCTAGGGTGGCCCTTCGGTTATTGGTCAAGGGTGGGCCCCTCGGACATTGGTCAAGGGGTGGGCACTCGGGCATTGTTCAACGGTGGGGCCTTTGGACATTGGGCAAGGGGTGGGGCCTTGAGACATTGGTCCAGTTGTGGGCCCCTTGGACAACGGGGGGGCCATCGGTCATTGGTCAAGGGAGGGGCAGGCAGACATTGGTCAAGTGGTGGGTCCTCGGACATAGGTCAAAAGTAGCCCCTCTGACATTGGTCAAGGGTGGAGCCTTTAGACATTGGTCAAGGCTGGGGCACTCGGACAATGGTCAAGGGGTGGGGCCCTCGGACATTGGTCAAGGGATGGGCCCCTCGGACATTGGTCAAGGGCTGGGCACTTGGACATTGGTCAAGGGCTGGGCCATTTGGACATTGGTCAAGGGGTTGGCCGTTTGGACATTGGTCAAGGGTTGGGCCCCTCGGACATTGGACAAGGGTGGGGCCCTCGGACATTGGTCAAGAGTGGGGCCCTCGGACATTGGTCAAGGGTTGGGCTCCTCGGACATTGAACAAGTGGTGGGTCCCTCGGACATTGGTCAAGGTGTAGGCCGCTCGGACATTGGTCAAGGGGTGGGCCCTCGATCATTGGTCAAGGGTGGGATCCTCGGACATTGGTCAAGGGGTGGGCCCTCGGACATTGGTCAAGGGGTGGGCCTTCGGAAATTGGCCAAGTGGTGTGACTCTCAGACATTGGTCCAGGGGTGGGCACTTGGACATTGGTCAAGGGTGGGCCCCTCGGTCATTGGTCAAGTGGTGTGCCCTCGGACATTATTCAAGTGGTGGGGCCCTCGGACATTGGTCTAGTGGTGGGACCCTCGGACATTGGTCAAGGGTGGCCCCTCGGTCATTGGTCAAGGGATGGGCCAATCGGACATTGGTCAAGGTGGGCCCCTCGGACATTGGTCAAGAGGTGGTCCCCTGGAACATTGGTCAAGGGGTGGGCCCATCAGACATTGGTCAAGGGGTTTGCCACTTGGACATTGGTCAAGGGCGGCCCCTCAGTCATTGGTCAAGTTGTGAGCCCTTCGGACATTGGTCAAGAGGTGGGGCCCTCGGATATTGATCAAGGGTGGGGCCCTCGGACATTGGTCAAGGGTGGCCCCTCGGTCATTGGTCAAGCGATTGGCCCCTCGAACATTGATCAAGGGGTGGGCCCTCGGAGATTGGTCAATGCTGGACCCTCGGTCAAGGGAGAGGCCCCTCGGACATTGGTCAAGTTGTGGGCCCCTCCGACATTGGTCAAGGGTAGCCCCTCGGTCATTTGTCAAAGGGTGGGCCCCTCCGATATTGGTCAAGGGTGGGCCCCTTGGACATTGGTCAAGGATGGGGCCTTCAGACATTGGTCAAGGGGTGTGTACCTCTGACATTGGTCAAGGGGTTGGCCCCTCGGACATTGATCAAGGGGTGGGCCCTCGGACATTGGTCAAGGGTGGGCCCCTCGATCATTGGTCAAGGGGTGGGGCCCTTAGACATTGGTCAATGGTGGGACCCTCGGACCTTGGTAAAGTGGTGGAACCCTCGGACACTGGTCAATTGTGGCTCCTCCGTCATTGGTCAAGGGATGGGCCCCACGGACATTGATCAAGTTGTGGGCCCCTCGGACATTGGTCAAGGGGTGGGCATAAGACATTGGTCAAGGGGGCCGCTCGGACATTGGTCAAGGGTGGCCCCTCGGTCATTAGTCAAGGGGTGGGCCCCTCGGACATTGGTCAAAGGGTGGGCCCCTCCAATATTGGTCAAGGATGGGGCCCTCGGACATTGGTCAAGGATGGGGCCCTCGGACATTGGTCAAGGGTGGGGCCCCCGGATATTGGTCAAGGTTGGACCGCTCGGACATTGGTCAAGGGTGTGCCCCTCGGTCATTGGTCAAAAGGTGGGTCCCTCTGTCATTGGTCAAGGGTGGGCCTCTCGGTCATTGGTCAAGGGATGGGCCCCTCGGTCATTGGTCAAGGGATGGGCTCCTCGGACATTGGACAAGTTGTGGGCCCTACGGACATTGGTCAAGGGGTGGTCCCTTGGACATTGGTCAAGGGGTGGGCCCCTCGGACATTGATCAAGTGGTTGGCCACTCAGACATTGGTCAAGGGTGGGGCCATCCGACTTTGGTCAAGGGTGGGACCCTAGGACATTGGTCAAGGGATGGGCCCCTCGGACATTGGTCAAGGGTGGCCCCTCGGACATTGATCAAGGGGTAGGCCCCTCGGACATTGATCAACAGCGGGCCCCTCGCACATTGGTCAAGGGGCTGGCTGCTCGGACATTTGTCAAGGTGTGGGACCCTCAGACATTGGTCAGGGGGTGGGCCCTTTGGACATTGGTCAAGGGGTAGGCCCCTCGGACATTGATCAACAGCGGGCCCCTCGGACATTGGTCAAGGGGCTGGCTGCTCGGACATTGGTCAAGGTGTGGGACCCTCGGACATTGGTCAAGGATGGGGCCCTCGGACATTGGTCAAGGGTGGGGCCCCCGGATATTGGTCAAGGTTGGACCGCTCGGACATTGGTCAAGGGTGTGCCCCTCGGTCATTGGTCAAAAGGTGGGTCCCTCTGTCATTGGTCAAGGGTGGGCCTCTCGGTCATTGGTCAAGGGATGGGCCCCTCGGTCATTGGTCAAGGGATGGGCTCCTCGGACATTGGACAAGTTGTGGGCCCCTCGGACATTGGTCAAGGGGTGGTCCCTTGGACATTGGTCAAGGGGTGGGCCCCTCGGACATTGATCAAGTGGTTGGCCACTCAGACATTGGTCAAGGGTGGGGCCATCCGACTTTGGTCAAGGGTGGGACCCTAGGACATTGGTCAAGGGATGGGCCCCTCGGACATTGGTCAAGGGTGGCCCCTCGGACATTGATCAAGGGGTAGGCCCCTCGGACATTGATCAACAGCGGGCCCCTCGCACATTGGTCAAGGGGCTGGCTGCTCGGACATTTGTCAAGGTGTGGGACCCTCAGACATTGGTCAGGGGGTGGGCCCTTCGGACATTGGTCAAGGGGTAGGCCCCTCGGACATTGATCAACAGCGGGCCCCTCGGACATTGGTCAAGGGGCTGGCTGCTCGGACATTGGTCAAGGTGTGGGACCCTCGGACATTGGTCAAGGATGGGGCCCTCGGACATTGGTCAAGGGTGGGGCCCCCGGATATTGGTCAAGGTTGGACCGCTCGGACATTGGTCAAGGGTGTGCCCCTCGGTCATTGGTCAAAAGGTGGGTCCCTCTGTCATTGGTCAAGGGTGGGCCTCTCGGTCATTGGTCAAGGGATGGGCCCCTCGGTCATTGGTCAAGGGATGGGCTCCTCGGACATTGGACAAGTTGTGGGCCCCTCGGACATTGGTCAAGGGGTGGTCCCTTGGACATTGGTCAAGGGGTGGGCCCCTCGGACATTGATCAAGTGGTTGGCCACTCAGACATTGGTCAAGGGTGGGGCCATCCGACTTTGGTCAAGGGTGGGACCCTAGGACATTGGTCAAGGGATGGGCCCCTCGGACATTGGTCAAGGGTGGCCCCTCGGACATTGATCAAGGGGTAGGCCCCTCGGACATTGATCAACAGCGGGCCCCTCGCACATTGGTCAAGGGGCTGGCTGCTCGGACATTTGTCAAGGTGTGGGACCCTCAGACATTGGTCAGGGGGTGGGCCCTTCGGACATTGGTCAAGGGGTAGGCCCCTCGGACATTGATCAACAGCGGGCCCCTCGGACATTGGTCAAGGGGCTGGCTGCTCGGACATTGGTCAAGGTGTGGGACCCTCGGACATTGGTCAAGGCATGGGCCCCTCGGATATTGGTCAAGGGTGGCCCCTGGGACATTGGTCAACGGTGCGCCCCTCGGACATTGGTCAAGGGATGGGCCCCTCTGTCATTGGTCAAGGGGTGGGACTTTCGGTCATTGGTCTAGTTGTGAGCCCCTTGGACATTGGTCAAGGGGGAGTTCCCCTCCGTCATTGGTCAAGGGAAGGGGCCGTCATACATTGGTCAAGGGTCGACCCCTCGAACATTGGTCAAGGGTGGGGCCCTTGGACATTGGTCAAGCGTGGTGTCTTCAGACATTGGTAATGTCTGGGGCCCTCGGACAATGGTCAAGGAGTGGGGCCCTCGGTCATTGGTCAAGGGTGGGCCCCTGGGACATTGGTCAAGGGGTGGGCCCTCGGTCATTGGTCAGGGGGTCGGGCCTTCAGACATTAGTCAAGGCTGGAGCACTCGGACATCGGTCAAGGGGTTGAGGCTTCAAACATTGGTCAAGGGGTGGGGCCTTCAGACATTGGTCAAGGAGTGGGGCTTTCAAACATTGGACAAGGGATGGGCCCCTTGGACATTGGTCAAGGCATGGGACCCTTGGACATTGGTCGAGGCTGGCCACTCGGACATTGGTCAAGGGGTGGGGCTTTCGGTCATTGGTCTAGTTGTGAGCCCCTTGGACATTGGTCAAGGGGGTTGCCCCGCCGTCATTGGTCAAGGGAAGGGGCCGTCACACATTTTTCAAGGGTCGACCCCTCGGACATAGGTCAAGGGTGGGGCCATCTGACTTTGGTCAAGGGTGGGGCCCCTGGGACATTGGTCAAGGGTGGCCCCTCGGACATTGGTCAAGGGGTAGGCCCCTTGGACATTGATCAACAGCGGTCCCCTAGGACATTGGTCAAGGGGCTGGCTCCTCGGACATTGGTCAAGAAGTGGGACCGTCAGACATTGGTCAGGCGTGGGCCCTTCGGACATTGGTCAAGGGGTAGGCCCCTTGGATATTGGTCAAGGGATGGGCCCTCGGTCATTGGTCAGGGGGTCGGGCCTTCATACATTAGTCAAGGCTGGAGCACTCGGACATCGGTCAAGGGGTGGGGCTTCAAACATTGGTCAAGGGGTGGGGCCTTCAGACATTGGTCAAGGAGTGGGGCTTTCAAACATTCGTCAAGGGATGGGCCCCTTGGACATTGGTCAAGGCATGGGACCCTTGGACATTGGTCGAGGCTGGCCACTCGGACATTGGTCAATGGTGGGCCCCTTGGACATTGGTCAAGGGATGGGCCCCTCGGTCATTGGTCAAGGGGTGGGGCTTTCGGTCATTGGTCTAGTTGTGAGCCCCTTGGACATTGGTCAAGGGGGTTGCCCCGCCGTCATTGGTCAAGGGAAGGGGTCGTCACACATTGGTCAAGGGTCGACCCCTCGGACATAGGTCAAGGGTGGGGCCATCTGACTTTGGTCAAGGGTGGGGCCCCTGGGACATTGGTCAAGGGTGGCCCCTCGGACATTGGTCAAGGGGTAGGCCCCTTGGACATTGATCAACAGCGGTCCCCTCGGACATTGGTCAAGGGGCTGGCTCCTCGGACATTGGTCAAGAAGTGGGACCCTCAGACATTGGTCAGGGGGTGGGCCCTTCGGACATTGGTCAAGGGATAGGCCCCTCGGACATTGATCAACAGCGGGCCCCTCGGACATTGGTCAAGGGGCTGGCTGCTCGGACATTGGTCAAGGTGTGGGACCCTCGGACATTGGTCAAGGCATGGGCCCCTCGGATATTGGTCAAGGGTGGCCCCTGGGACATTGGTCAAGGGATGGGCCCTCGGTCATTGGTCAGGGGGTCGGGCCTTCAGACATTAGTCAAGGCTGGAGCACTCGGACATCGGTCAAGGGGTGGGGCTTCAAACATTGGTCAAGGAGTGGGGCTTTCAAACATTGGTCAAGGTTGGGCCCTTGGACATTGGTCAAGAGGTGGGGCTTTTCGGTCATTGGTCAAGGGTGGACCGTCAGTCATTGGTCAAGAGATGGGCCCTCGGATATTGGTCAAGTTGTGGACCACTTGGACATTGGTCAAGGGGTGGGCCCTTGGACATTGGTGAAAGGGTGGGGCCCTTGGACATTGGTCAAGGGATGGGCTCCTCGGTCATTGGTCAAGGGATGGGGCTTTCGGTCATTGGTCTAGTTGTGAGCCCCTTGGACATTGGTCAGGGGGGTTGCCCCACCGTCATTGGTCAAGGGAAGGGGCCATCACACATTGGTCAAGGGTCGACCCCTTGGACATTGGTCAAGGGTGGGGCCAACTGACATTGGTCAAGGGTGAGGCCCCTGGGACATTGGACAAGGGTGGCCCCTCGGACATTGGTCAAGGGGTAGGCCCCTCGGACATTTTTCAACAGCGGGCCCCTCGGACATTGGTCAAGGGGCTGGCTGCTCGGACATTGGTCAAGGTGTGGGACCCTCAGACATTGGTCAGGGGGTGGGCCCTTCGGACATTGGTCAAGTTGTGGGCCCTCGGACATTTGTCAAGGGGTGGGACCCTAGGACATTGGTCAAGGGATGGGCCCCTCGGTCATTGGTCAAGGGGTGGGGCTTTCGGTCATTGGTCTAGTTGTGAGCCCCTTGGACATTGGTCAAGGGGGAGTGCCCCTCTGTCATTGGTCAAGGGAAGGGGCCGTCACACATTGGTCAAGGGTCGACCCCTCGGACATTGGTCAAGGGTGGGGCCCTTGGACCTTGGTCAAGCGTGGGGTCTTCAGACATTGGTAATGGCTGGAGCCCTCGGACAATGGTCAAGGAGTGGGGCCCTTGGTCATTGATCAAGGGTGGGCTCCTGGGACATTGGTCAAGGGGTGCGCCCTCGGTCATTGGTCAGGGGGTCGGGCCTTCAGACATTAGTCAAGGCTGGAGCACTCGGACATCGGTCAAGGGGTGGGGCTTCAAACACTGGTCAAGGGTGGGCCCTTGAACATTGGTCAAGAGGTGGGGCTTTTCGGTCATTGGTCAAGGGCGGACCGTCAGTCATTGGTCAAGAGATGGGCCCTCGGACATTGGTCAAGTTGTGGACCACTTGGACATTGGTCAAGTGGTTGGGCCCCTGGACATTGGTCAAGGGTGGCCACTCGGACATTGGTCAAAGGTGGGCCCCTCGGACATTGGTCAAGAGTTGGGACCCTCGGACATTGGTCAAGGGTGCGGCCCTCGGACATTGGTCAAGTGGTGGGTCCCTCGGACATTGGTCAAGGTGTTGGCCGCTCCGACATTCATCAAGGGGTGGGGCCCTCGGACATTGCTCAAGGTGTAGGACCCTCGGACATTGGTCAAGGGTGGGGCCCTCGGACATTGGTCAAGGGGTGGGCCCTTGGACATTGGTCAAGGGGTGGGGTCGTCGGACATTGGTCAAGGGGTGGGCCCTCGGACATTGGTCAAGAGGTGGTTCACTCGGACATTGCTCAAGGGATGGGCCCCTCGGACATTGGTCAAGGCATGGGCCCATTGGACATTGGTCAAGGGGTGGGGCTTTCGGTCATTGGTCTAGTTGTGAGCCCCTTGGACATTGGTCAAGGGGGTTGCCCCCCCATCATTGGTCAAGGGAAGAGGCCGTCACACATTGGTCAAGGGTCGACCCCTCAGACATAATCAAGGGTGGGGTCCCTGGGACATTGGTCAAGGGTGGCCCCTCGGACATTGGTCAAGGGGTAGGCCCCTCGGACATTGATCAACAGCGGGCTCATCAGATATTGGTCAAGGGGCTGGCCGCTGGGACATTGGTCGAGTTGTGGGCCCCTCGGACATTGGTCAAGGGGTGGGCACTTGGACATTGGTCAAGGGGGGCCCCTTGGACATTGGTCAAGGGGTGGGCTCCTGGGTCATTGGTCAATGGTGAACCCCTCGGACATTGATCAAGGGGTTTGCCGCTCGGACATTGGTCAAGGGTTGGGCCATCAGACTTTGGTCAAGGGGTGGGCCAATCAGACATTGGTCAAGTTGTGGGCCCTCGGTTATTGGTCAAAGGGTGGGGCCCTCGGTTATTCGTCAAGGGGTGGGGTTTTCGGTCATTGGTCAAGAGTGGCACCGTGGTCATTGATCAAGAGATGGGCCCCTTGGACATTAGTCAAGGCGTGGGCCCTTGGACATTGGTCAAGGGCTGTGCCCTTCAGACATTGGTCAAGTGGTTGGCCGCTCGGACTTTGGTCAGGGGTTGGGGCCTTCGGACATTGGTCAAGATGTGGGCCACTCGGACATTGGTCAAGGGATGGGCCCTCAGACATTGGTCAAGGGATGAGCCACTCGGACATTGGTCAAGGGGCAGGCCCTCGGATATTGGTCAAGGGTGGGCCCTTTGGACATTGATCAAGGGTGGGCCCTTCGAACGTTGGTCAAGGCTGGGCCCTCGGACATTAGTCAAGGGTTGGGCCTTCAGACATTGGTCAAGGGTGGGGCCTTCGGCATTGGTCAAGGGTGGGTCATCGGAATTAGTTAAGGGTGGGGCCTTCTGACATTGGTCAATGGGTGTGGCCCTCGGACATTGGTCAAGGGGTGGGGCCCTCGGACATTGGTCAAGTGTGGTCCCCTCGGACATTGGTCAAGTTGTGGGCCCTCGGCCATTGGTCAAGGGGTGGGACCTTCGATCATTGGTCAAGGGGTGGGGCTTTTGGTAATTGGTCTAGTGTGACCCCTCGGTCATTGGTCAAGGGATGGGCCCCTCGGACATTGGTCAATGGGTGGGTCCTCGGGCATTGTTCAAGCGTGGGGCCTTTGGACATGGTCAAGGTGCGGGGCCTTTGGACATTGGTCAAGAGGTGGGCCTTGAGACATTGGTCAAGTTGTGGGCCCCTTGGACAATGGTCAAGGGGGGCCCATTGGTCAAGGGGAGAGGCAGTCAGGCATTGGTCAAGGGGTGGATCCTCGGACATAGGTCAAGGGTGGGCCCCTCTGACATTGGTCAAGGGTGTGGCCTTTAGACATTGGTCAAGGCTGGCGCCCTCGGACAATGTTCAAAGGGTGCAGCCCTCGGACATTGGTCAAGGGATGGGCCCCTCGGACATTGGTCAAGGGGTGGGGCCTTCGGTCATTAGTCAAGGTATGGGCCCTCGGACTTTGGTTAAGGGGTGGTGCCCTCGGTCATTGGTCAAGGGGTGGGGCCTTCGGTCATTGGTTAAGGGGTGGGCCCCTCGGACATTGGTCAAGGGTGGGGCCTTCAGACATTGGCCAAGCGTGGTGCCCTCGGTCATTGGTCAAGGGGAGGGGCCTTCGGTCATTGGTTAAGGGGTGGGCCCCTCGGACATTGGTCAAAGGTGGGGCCTTCAGACATTGGCCAAGGGTGGGGTCCTCGGACATTGGTCAAGGGGTGGGCCCCGGGACATTGGTCAAGGGGTGGGCCATTCAGACATTGATCAAAGGGTGGGACCCTCGGACATTGGTCAAGGGTTGGGCCCCTCGGACATTGAACAAGTGGTGGATCCCTCGGACATTGGTCAAGGTGTAGGCCGCTCGGACATTGGTCAAGGGGTGGGCCCTCGATCATTGGTCAAGGGTGGGATCCTCGGACATTGGTCAAGGGATGGGCCAATCGGACATTGGTCAAGGTGGGCCCCTCGGACATTGGTCAAGGGGTGGTCCCCTGGAACATTGGTCAAGGGGTGGGCCCATCAGACATTGGTCAAGGGGTTTGCCACTTGGACATTGGTCAAGGGTGGGGCCATCAGACTTTGGTCAAGGGTTAGGCCCCTCGAACATTGGTCAAGTTGTGGGCCCTCGGTTATTGGTCAAGGGGTTCGGCCCTCGGTCATTCATCAAGGGGTGGGGTTTTCGGTCATTGGTCAAGGGTGGCACCGTGGTCATTAGTCAAGGGATGGGCCCCTCAGACATTGGTGAAGTGGCCACCATGGAGATTGGTCAAGGGGTGGGCCCTGGGACATTGGTCAGTGGGTGGACCTCTCAGACATTAGTCAAGGGTGGGGCCTTCAGATATTGGCCAAGGGTGGGGCCTTCGGCATTGGCCAAGTGTGGGGCCTTCGGCATTGGTCAAGGGTGGGGCCTTCTGACGTTGGTCAAGGGTGGTCCCATCGGCCATTGGTCAAGGGGTGGGACCTTCGATCATTGGTCAAGGGGTGGGACTTTCGGTAATTTGTCTAGGGTGGCCCTTCGGTTATTGGTCAAGGGTGGGCCCCTCGGACATTGGTCAAGGGGTGGGCACTCGGGCATTGTTCAACGGTGGGGCCTTTGGACATTGGGCAAGGGGTGGGGCCTTGAGACATTGGTCCAGTTGTGGGCCCCTTGGACAACGGGGGGGCCATCGGTCATTGGTCAAGGGAGGGGCAGGCAGACATTGGTCAAGTGGTGGGTCCTCGGACATAGGTCAAAAGTAGCCCCTCTGACATTGGTCAAGGGTGGAGCCTTTAGACATTGGTCAAGGCTGGGGCACTCGGACAATGGTCAAGGGGTGGGGCCCTCGGACATTGGTCAAGGGATGGGCCCCTCGGACATTGGTCAAGGGCTGGGCACTTGGACATTGGTCAAGGGCTGGGCCATTTGGACATTGGTCAAGGGGTTGGCCGTTTGGACATTGGTCAAGGGTTGGGCCCCTCGGACATTGGACAAGGGTGGGGCCCTCGGACATTGGTCAAGAGTGGGGCCCTCGGACATTGGTCAAGGGTTGGGCTCCTCGGACATTGAACAAGTGGTGGGTCCCTCGGACATTGGTCAAGGTGTAGGCCGCTCGGACATTGGTCAAGGGGTGGGCCCTCGATCATTGGTCAAGGGTGGGATCCTCGGACATTGGTCAAGGGGTGGGCCCTCGGACATTGGTCAAGGGGTGGGCCTTCGGAAATTGGCCAAGTGGTGTGACTCTCAGACATTGGTCCAGGGGTGGGCACTTGGACATTGGTCAAGGGTGGGCCCCTCGGTCATTGGTCAAGTGGTGTGCCCTCGGACATTATTCAAGTGGTGGGGCCCTCGGACATTGGTCTAGTGGTGGGACCCTCGGACATTGGTCAAGGGTGGCCCCTCGGACATTGGTCAAGGGATGGGCCAATCGGACATTGGTCAAGGTGGGCCCCTCGGACATTGGTCAAGAGGTGGTCCCCTGGAACATTGGTCAAGGGGTGGGCCCATCAGACATTGGTCAAGGGGTTTGCCACTTGGACATTGGTCAAGGGTGGGGCCATCAGACTTTGGTCAAGGGTTAGGCCCCTCGAACATTGGTCAAGTTGTGGGCCCTCGGTTATTGGTCAAGGGGTTCGGCCCTCGGTCATTCATCAAGGGGTGGGGTTTTCGGTCATTAGTCAAGGGATGGGCCCCTCAGACATTGGTGAAGTGGCCCCCATGGACATTGGTCAAGGGGTGGGCCCTGGGACATTGGTCAGTGGGTGGACCTCTCAGACATTAGTCAAGGGTGGGGCCTTCAGATATTGGCCAAGGGTGGGGCCTTCGGCATTGGCCAAGGGTGGGGCCTTCGGCATTGGTCAATGGTGGGGCCTTCTGACGTTGGTCAAGGGTGGTCCCCTCGGCCATTGGTCAAGGGGTGGGACCTTCGATCATTGGTCAAGGGGTGGGACTTTCGGTAATTGGTCTAGGGTGGCCCCTCGGTCATTGGTCAAGGGTGGGCCCCTCGGACATTGGTCAAGGGGTGGGCACTTGGTCATTGTTCAATGGTGAGGCGTTCGGACATGGTCAAGGGGTGGGGCCTTTGGACATTGGTCAAGGGGTGGGCTCCTGGGTCATTGGTCAATGGTGATCCCCTCGGACATTGATCAAGGGGTTTGCCGCTCAGACATTGGTCAAGGGTTGGGCCATCAGACTTTGGTCAAGGGGTGGGCCATTCGGACATTGGTCAAGTTGTGGGCCCTCGGTTATTGGTCAAAGGGTGGGGCCCTCGGTTATTCGTCAAGGGGTGGGGTCTTCGGTCATTGGTCAAGAGTGGCACCGTGGTCATTGGTCAAGAGATGGGCCCCTTGGACATTAGTCAAGGCGTGGGCCCTTGGACATTGGTCAAGGGGTGGGCCCTTCAGACATTGGTCAAGTGGTTGGCCGCTCGGACTTTGGTCAGGGGTTGGGGCCTTCGGACATTGGTCAAGACGTGGGCCACTCGGACATTGGTCAAGGGATGGGCCCTCAGACATTGGTCAAGGGATGAGCCACTCAGACATTGATCAAGGGGCGGGCCCTCGGATATTGGTCAAGGGTGGGCCCTTTGGACATTGATCAAGGGTGGGCCCTTCGAACATTGGTCAAGGCTGGGCCCTCGGACATTAGTCAAGGGTTAGGCCTTCAGATATTGGTCAAGGGTGGGGCCTTCGGCATTGGTCAAGGGTGGGCCTTCGGCATTAGTCAAGGGTGGGGCCTTCTGACATTGGTCAATGGGTGTGGCCCTCGGACATTGGTCAAGGGGTGGGGCCCTTGGACATTGGTCAAGGGTGGTCCCCTCGGACATTGGTCAAGTTGTGGGCCCTCGGCCATTGGTCAAGGGGTGGGACCTTCGATCATTGGTCAAGGGGTGGGGCTTTTGGTAATTGGTCTAGTGTGACCCCTCGGTCATTGGTCAAGGGATGGGCCCCTCGGACATTGGTCAATGGGTGGGCCCTCGGGCATTGTTCAAGGGTGGGGTCTTTGGACATGGTCAAGGTGCGGGGCCTTTGGACATTGGTCAAGAGGTGGGGCCTTGAGACATTGGTCAAGTTGTGGGCCCCTTGGACAATGGTCAAGGGGGGCCCATCGGTCATTGGTCAAGGGGAGAGGCAGTCAGGCATTGGTCAAGGGGTGGGTCCTCGGACATAGGTCAAGGGTGGGCCCCTCTGACATTGGTTAAGGGTGTGGCCTTTAGACATTGGTCAAGGCTAGCGCCCTCGGACAATGTTCAAGGGGTGCAGCCCTCGGACATTGGTCAAGGGATGGGCCCCTCGGACATTGGTCAAGAGGTGGGGCCTTCGGTCATTAGTCAAGGGATGGGCCCTCGGACTTTGGTTAAGGGGTGGTGCCCTCGGTCATTGGTCAAGAGGTGGGCCTTCGGTCATTGGTTAAGGGGTGGGCCCTTTGGACATTGGTCAAGGGTGGGGCCTTCAGACATTGGCCAAGCGTGGTGCCCTCGGTCATTGGTCAAGGGGAGGGGCCTTCGGTCATTGGTTAAGGGGTGGGCCCCTCGGACATTGGTCAAAGGTGGGGCCTTCAGACATTGGCCAAGGGTGGGGTCCTCGGACATTGGTCAAGGGGTGGGCCCCGGGACATTGGTCAAGGGGTGGGCCACTCAGACATTGATCAAGGGGTGGGACCCTCGGACATTGGTCAAGGGTTGGGCCCCTCGGACTTTGAACAAGTGGTGGGTCCCTCGGACATTGGTCAAGGTGTAGGCCGCTCGGACATTGGTCAAGGGGTGGGTCCTCGATCATTGGTCAAGGGTGGGATCCTCGGACATTGGTCAAGGGGTGGGCCCTCGGACATTGGTCAAGGGTGGGTCCCTCGGTCATTGGTCAAGGGGTGGGCCTTCGGACATTGGCCAAGTGGTGTGACTCTCAGACATTGGTCCAGGGGTGGGCACTTGGACATTGGTCAAGGGTGGGCCGCTCGGTCATTGGTCAAGGGGTGTGCCCTCGGACATTATTCAAGTGGTGGGGCCCTCGGACATTGGTCTAGTGGTGGGACCCTCGGACATTGGTCAAGGGTGGCCCCTCGGTCATTGGTCAAGGGATGGGCCAATCGGACATTGGTCAAGGTGGGCCCATCAGACATTGGTCAAGGGATTTGCCGCTTGGACATTGGTCAAGGGTGGGGCCATCAGACTTTGGTCAAGGGTTAGGCCCCTCGAACATTGGTCAAGTTGTGGGCCCTCGGTTATTGGTCAAGGGGTTCGGCCCTCGGTCATTCATCAAGGGGTGGGGTTTTCGGTCATTGGTCAAGGGTGGCACCGTGGTCATTAGTCAAGGGATGGACCCCTCAGACATTGGTGAAGTGGCCCCCATGGACATTGGTCAAGGGGTGGGCCCTGGGACATTGGTCAGTGGGTGGACCTCTCAGACATTAGTCAAGGGTGGGGCCTTCAGATATTGGCCAAGGGTGGGGCCTTCGGCATTGGTCAAGGGTGGGGCCTTCTGACGTTGGTCAAGGGTGGTCCCCTCGGCCATTGGTCAAGGGGTGGGACCTTCGATCATTGGTCAAGGGGTGGGACTTTCGGTAATTGGTCTAGGGTGGCCCCTCGGTCATTGGTCAAGGGTGGGCCCCTCGGACATTGGTCAAGGGGTGGGCACTTGGTCATTGTTCAATGGTGGGGCGTTCGGACATGGTCAAGGGGTGGGGCCTTTGGACATTGGTCAAGGGGTGGGCTCCTGGGTCATTGGTCAATGGTGATCCCCTCGGACATTGATCAAGGGGTTTGCCGCTCAGACATTGGTCAAGGGTTGGGCCATCAGACTTTGGTCAAGGGGTGGGCCATTCGGACATTGGTCAAGTTGTGGGCCCTCGGTTATTGGTCAAAGGGTGGGGCCCTCGGTTATTCGTCAAGGGGTGGGGTCTTCGGTCATTGGTCAAGAGTGGCACCGTGGTCATTGGTCAAGAGATGGGCCCCTTGGACATTAGTCAAGGCGTGGGCCCTTGGACATTGGTCAAGGGGTGGGCCCTTCAGACATTGGTCAAGTGGTTGGCCGCTCGGACTTTGGTCAGGGGTTGGGGCCTTCGGACATTGGTCAAGACGTGGGCCCCTCGGTCATTGGTCAAGGGATGGGCCAATCGGACATTGGTCAAGGTGGGCCCCTCGGACATTGGTCAAGGGGTGGTCCCCTGGAACATTGGTCAAGGGGTGGGCCCATCAGACATTGGTCAAGGGGTTTGCCACTTGGACATTGGTCAAGGGTGGGGCCATCAGACTTTGGTCAAGGGTTAGGCCCCTCGAACATTGGTCAAGTTGTGGGCCCTCGGTTATTGGTCAAGGGGTTCGGCCCTCGGTCATTCATCAAGGGGTGGGGTTTTCGGTCATTGGTCAAGGGTGGCACCGTGGTCATTAGTCAAGGGATGGGCCCCTCAGACATTGGTGAAGTGGCCACCATGGAGATTGGTCAAGGGGTGGGCCCTGGGACATTGGTCAGTGGGTGGACCTCTCAGACATTAGTCAAGGGTGGGGCCTTCAGATATTGGCCAAGGGTGGGGCCTTCGGCATTGGCCAAGTGTGGGGCCTTCGGCATTGGTCAAGGGTGGGGCCTTCTGACGTTGGTCAAGGGTGGTCCCATCGGCCATTGGTCAAGGGGTGGGACCTTCGATCATTGGTCAAGGGGTGGGACTTTCGGTAATTTGTCTAGGGTGGCCCTTCGGTTATTGGTCAAGGGTGGGCCCCTCGGACATTGGTCAAGGGGTGGGCACTCGGGCATTGTTCAACGGTGGGGCCTTTGGACATTGGGCAAGGGGTGGGGCCTTGAGACATTGGTCCAGTTGTGGGCCCCTTGGACAACGGGGGGGCCATCGGTCATTGGTCAAGGGAGGGGCAGGCAGACATTGGTCAAGTGGTGGGTCCTCGGACATAGGTCAAAAGTAGCCCCTCTGACATTGGTCAAGGGTGGAGCCTTTAGACATTGGTCAAGGCTGGGGCACTCGGACAATGGTCAAGGGGTGGGGCCCTCGGACATTGGTCAAGGGATGGGCCCCTCGGACATTGGTCAAGGGCTGGGCACTTGGACATTGGTCAAGGGCTGGGCCATTTGGACATTGGTCAAGGGGTTGGCCGTTTGGACATTGGTCAAGGGTTGGGCCCCTCGGACATTGGACAAGGGTGGGGCCCTCGGACATTGGTCAAGAGTGGGGCCCTCGGACATTGGTCAAGGGTGTGGCCCTCAGACATTGGTCAAGAGGTGGGACCCTCAGACATTGGTCAAGGGATGGGCCCGCGAACATTGGTCAAGGGTGCGGCCCTCGGACATGGGTCAAGGGATGGCACCCTCGGACATTGGTCATGGGGTGGGTCCCTCGGCCATTGGTCAAGGGTTGGGCCCTCGGACATTGGTCAAGGGTGCGGCCCTCGGACATTGGTCAAGGGGTGGGGCCCTCAGACATTGGTCAAGGATCGGGCCCTCGGACATTGGCCAAGGGTGGGGCCCTCGGACATTGGTCAAGGGGTGGGGCCCTCTGACATTGTTCAAGGGGTGGGGCTTTCGGACAATGATCAAGGGTTGCCCATTAGTCATTGGTCAAGGGATGGGCCCCTCGGACATTGGTCAAGGCGAGGGCCCTCGGACATTGGTCAAGGGGTGGGCCCTCAGACATTGGTCAAGTGGTGGGCCCCTCGGGCATTGGTCAAGGGGAGGGCCCTCGGACATTGGTCAAGAGGTGGGCCCTCCGACATTGGTCAAGGGTGGCCCCTCGGTCATTGGTCAAGGGTGGGCCCCTCGGTCATTGGTCAAGGTGTTGGCCTCTCGGACATTGGTCAAGGTGTGGGCCCTTGGACATTGGTCAAGTGGTGGCGCCCTCGGACATTACTCAAGTGGTGGGAACCTCAGACATTGGTCAAGCGATGGGCCCCTCGGACATTGGTCAAGTTGTGGGCTCCTCGGACATTGGTCATGGGAAGGGCACTTGGTCATTGAACAAGGAGTCCCCTCAGACATTGGTCAAGGGGTGTGACCCTGGGACATTGGTCAAGGGGTGGGCCCCTCGGACATTGGTCAAGGGGTGCGGCTTCAAACATTCGTCAAGGGGTGGGGCCTTCAGACATTGGTCAAGAGGTGGAGCCTTCAGACATTGGTCAAGGGGTGGGGCTTTCAAACATTGGTCAAGGGTGGGGCCCTCGGACATTGGTCAAGGGTGAGCCCCTCGGTCATTGGTCAAGGGATGGGTCCTCGGGCATTGTTCAACGGTGGGGCCTTCGGACAAGGTCAAGGGATGGGCCCTTTGGACATTGGTCAAGGGGTGGGGCCTTGAGACATTGGTCCAGTTGTGGGCCCCTTGGACAACGGTCAACGGGGGGCCATCGGTCATTGTTAAGGGGAGGGGCAGTCAGACATTGGTCAAGTGGTGGGTCCTTGGACATAGGTCAAGAGTGGCCCCTCTGACATTGGTCAAGGGTGGGGCCTTTAGACATTGGTCAAGGCTGGGGCACTCGGACAATGGTCAAGGGGTGGGGCCCTCGGACATTGGTCAAGGGATGGGCCCCTCGGACATAGGTCAAGGGGTGGGTCCTTGAACATTGGTCAAGGGGTTTGCCCTTGGACATTGGTCAAGGGGTGGGCCATTTGGACATTGGTCAAGGGGTTGGCCGTTTGGACATTGCTCAAGGGGTGGGCCCCTCGGACATTGGTCAAGAGATGGGTCCTTGAACATTGGTCAAGGGTTGGTCCCTTGGACATTGATCAAGGGGTGGGCCCTTCGGACATTGGTCAAGGGGTGCGACACTCGGAAATTGGTCAAGGGATGGGCCCCTCGGACTTCTGTCAAGGTTGGGCCCTCGGACATTGGTCAAGCGGTGGGGCCCTCCGTCATTGGTCAAGAGGTGGGGCTTTCCATCAATGGTCAAGGGGTGTGGCTTTCCATCAATGGTCAAGGGGTGGGCTCCTCGGACATTAGTCAAGGGGTGGAGCCCCTTGGACATTGGTCAAGTGTTGGGCTTTCGGTTATTGGTCAAGGGTGGCCCCTCGGATATTGGTCAAGGGACGGGCCCTCGGACATTGGTTAAGGGGTGGGCCCCTCGGACATTAGTCAGGAGGTGGGACCCTCGGACATTGGTCAAGGGATTGGCCCTCGGACATTGGTCAAGGGTGGGGCCCTCGGACATGGGTCAAGGGGTGGGTCCCTCGGCCATTGGTCAAGGGGTGGGTCCCTCGGCCATTGGTCAAGGGTGGGGCCCTCGGACATTGGTCAAGGGTGGGGCCCTCGGACATTGGTCAGGGGTGGGGCACTCAGACATTGGTCAAGGATGGGGCCCTCGGACATTGGTCAAGGATGGGGCCCTCTGACATTGTTCAAGGGGTGGGGCTTTCGGACATTGATCAAGCGTGGCCCCTTGGTTATTGGTCAAGGGATGGGCCCTCAGACATTGGTCAAGGGATGAGCCACTCGGACATTGGTCAATTGTGGGGCCTTCGGCATTGGTCAAGGGTGGGCCCTCGGACATTGGTCAAGGGGTGGGCCCTCAGACATTGGTCAAGGGGTGGGCCCTCGGACATTGGTCAAGGGTGGCCCCTCGGACATTGGTCAAGGGGTGGATCCTTGGACATTGGTCAAGGTTGGGCCCCTCGGACATTGGTCAAGTGCTGGGGCCCTCGGACATTAGTCAAGTGGTGGGAACCTCGGACATTGGTCAAGTTGTGGTCTCCTCGGACATTAGTCAAGGGGAGGGCACTTGGTCATTGGGCAAGGGATCCCCTCGGACATTGGTCAAGGGATGGGCCCCTGGGACATTGGTCAAGGGGTGGGCCATTTGGACATTGGTCAAGGGGTGGGCCCTTCGGACATTGGTCAAGGGGTGCGACACTCGGAAATTGGTGAAGGGATGGGCCCCTCGGACTTCTTTCAAGGTTGGGCCCTCGGACATTGGTCAAGCGGTGGGGCCCTCGGTCATTGGTCAAGAGGTGGGGCTTTCCATCAATGGTCAAGGGGTGTGGCTTTCCATCAATGGTCAAGGGGTGGGCCCCTCGGACATTAGTCAAGGGGTGGAGCCCCTTGGACATTGGTCAAGTGTTGGGCTTTCGGTTATTGGTCAAGGGTGGCCCCTCGGATATTGGTCAAGGGATGGGCCCTCGGACATTGGTTAAGGGGTGGGCCCCTCGGATATTAGTCAGGAGGTGGGACCCTCGGACATGGGTCAAGGGGTGGGTCCCTCGGCCGTTGGTCAAGGGGTGGGTCCGTCGGCCATTGGTCAAGGGTGGGGCCCTCGGACATTGGTCAAGGGTGGAGCCCTCGGACATTGGTCAAGGGTGGGGCACTCAGACATTGGTCAAGGATGGGGCCCTCGGACATTGGTCAAGGGTGGGGCCCTCTGACATTGTTCAAGGGGTGGGGCTTTCGGACATTGATCAAGCGTGGCCCCTTGGTTATTGGTCAAGGGATGGGCCCTCAGACATTGGTCAAGGGATGAGCCACTCGGACATTGGTCAATTGTGGGGACTTCGGCATTGGTCAAGGGTGGGCCCTCGGACATTGGTCAAGGGATGGGCCCCTCGGACATTGGTCAAGGGGTGGGCCCTCGGACATTGGTCAAGGGGTGGGCCCTCGGACATTGGTCAAGGGTAGCCCCCATTGGTCAAGGGTGGGCCCCTCAGTCATTGGTCAAGGTGTTGGCCTCTCGGACATTGGTCAAGGGGTGGGTCCTTGGACATTGGTCAAGGGTGGGACCCTCGGACATTGGTCAAGT
Organism: Pristiophorus japonicus; assembly: GCF_044704955.1. NCBI lineage: Eukaryota > Metazoa > Chordata > Chondrichthyes > Pristiophoridae > Pristiophorus > Pristiophorus japonicus. Next base: position 26,961,670 of record NC_092002.1, read on the forward strand.
GCTGGGGCCCTCGGACATTAGTCAAGTGGTGGGAACCTCGGACATTGGTCAAGCGATGGGCCCCTCGGACATTGGTCAAGTTGTGGTCTCCTCGGACATTAGTCAAGGGGAGGGCACTTGGTCATTGGTCAAGGGATCCCCTCGGACATTGGTCAAGGGATGGGCCCCTGGGACATTGCTCAAGGGGTGGGCCGCTCGGACATTGGTCAAGGGGTGCGGCTTCAAACATTGGTCAAGAGGTTGGGCCTTCAGAAATTGGTCAAGGGGTGGGGCCTTCAGACATTGGTCAAGGGTTGGGGCTTCTAAACATTGGTCAAGGGTGGGGCCTTCGGCATTGGTCAAGGGTGGGGCCTTCGGCATTGATCAAGTGTGAGGCCTTCTGGCATTGGTCAAGGGGTGGGGCCCTCGGACATTGGTCAAGGGGTGGGGCCCTCGGACATTGGTCAAGTTGTGGGCCCTCGGCCATTGGTCAAGGGGTGGGACCTTCGATCATTGGTCAAGGGGTGGGGCTTTCGGTAATTGGTCTAGGGTGGCCCCTCGGTCATTAGTCAAGGGATGGGCCCCTCGGACATTGGTCAATGGGTGGGCCCTCGGGCATTGTTCAAGGATGGGGCTTTTGGACATGGTCAAGGGGTGGGGCCTTCGGACATTGGTCAAGGGGTGAGGCCTTGAGACATTGGTCAAGTTGTGGGCCCCTTGGACAATGGTCAAGGGGGGCCCATCGGTCATTGGTGAAGGGGAGGGGCAGTCAGGCATTGGTCAAGGGGTGGGTACTCGGACATAGGTCAAGGGTGGGCCCCTCTGACATTGGTCACGGGTGGGGCCTTTAGACATTGGTCAAGGCTGGCGCCCTCGGACAATGGTCAAGTGGTGCAGCCCTCGGACATTGGTCAAGGGATGGGCCCCTCGGACATTGGTAAAGGGGTGGGCCCTTGGACATTAGTCAAGGGGTGGGCCCTTCAGACATTGGTCAAGGGGTTGACCGCTCAGACATTGGCCAAGGGGTAGGACCCTCGGACATTGGTCAAAGGTTGGGCCCCTCGGACATTGGTTAAGAGATGGGCCCCTCGGACATTGATCAAGGGGGCTACTCTGTCATTGGTCAAGGCGAGGGACCGTCAAACATTGGTCAAGGGTGGGACCCTCGGACATTGGTCAAGGGGTGGGTCCTCGGACATTGGTCAAGGGTGGGCCCCTCTGACATTGGTCAAGGGTGGGGCCGTTGGACATTGGTCAAGGGTGGGGCCTTCAGACATTGGTCAAGGCTGGGGCCCTCGGACAATGGTAAAGGGGTGGGGCCCACGGACATTGGTCAAGGGTGGGCCCCACGGACATTGGTCAAGGGGTGGGGCCCTCGGTCATTGGTCAATGGGTGGGGCTTTCGGTCATTGGTCAAGGGGTGGGCCCCTCTGACATTGGTCAAGGCTGGGGCCTTCAGACATTGGCCAAGGGTGGGGCCATCGGACATTGGTCAAGGGATGGGCCCCTCGGACATTGGTTAAGGGGTGGGCCCCTCGGATATTGGTCAAGAGGGGAGACCCTCAGACATTGGTTAAGCGTCTGGGCCCCTCGGACATTGGTCAAGAGGGGAGACCCTCCGACATTGGTCAAGGTATGGCCCTTCGGACATTGGTCAAGGCTTGGGCCCCTCAGACATTGGTTAAGTTGTGGGTCCCTCGGACATTGGTCAAGGTGTTGGCCGCTCGGACATTGGTCAAGGGGTGGGACCCTCGGATATTGGTCATGGGTGTGGCCATCGGACATTGGTCAAGGAGTAGGACCCTCGGACATTGGTCAAGGGGTGGGGCCCTCGGACATTGGTCAAGGGTGGGCCCCTCGGACTTTGGTCAAGGGGTGGGCCCTCGGACATTGGTCAAGGGGTGGGCCCCTCGGACATTGGTCAAGGGGTTGGCCGCTCGGACATTGGTCAAGGGTGGGGCCTTCAGAATTTGGTCAAGGGGTGGGCCCCTAGGACATTGGTCAAGTTGTGGGCCCTCGATTATTGGTCACGGGGTGGGGCTCTCGGTCATTGGTCAAGGTGTTGGCCACTCGGACATTGTTCAAGGGGTGGGCCCTCGGACATTGGTCAAGGGTGGCCCCTCGGTCATTGTTCAAGGGTTGGGCCCTCGGACATTGGCCAACTTGTTGAGCCCCTCGGACATTGGTCAATTTGTTGAGCCCCTCGGACATTGGTTAAGGGGTGGGCCCCAGGACATTGGTCAAGGGGTGGGCCCTCGGACATTGGTCCAGGCTGGCCCCTCGGTCATTGGTCAAAGGTGGGCCCCTCAGTCATTGGTCAAGGTGTTGGCCTCTCGGACATTGTTCAAGGGGTGGGTCCTTGGACATTGGTCAAGTGGTGGGGCTCTCGGACATTAGTCAAGTTGTGGGCCCCTCGGACATTGGTCAAGGGATGGGCACTTGGACATTGGTCAAAGGAGGCCCCTTGGACATTGGTCAAGGGGTGGGCCCCTGGGTCATTGGTCAAGGGTGAGCCCCTCGGACATTGGTCAAGGGGTTTGCCGCTCGGACATTGGTCAAGGGTTGGGCCATCAGACTTTGGTCAAGGGGTGGGCCACTCGGACATTGGTCAAGTTGTGGGCCCTCGGTTATTGGTCAAAGGGTGGGGCCCTCGGTTATTCGTCAAGGGGTGGGGATTTCGGTCATTGGTCAAGGGTGGCACCATGGTCATTGGTCAAAAGATGGGCCCCTTGGACATTGGTCAAGGGGTGGGCCCTTCAGACATTGGTCAAATGGTTGGCCGCTCGGACTTTGGTCAGGGGGTGTGACCTTTGGACATTGGTCAAGATGTGGGCCACTCGGACATTGGTCAAGGGTGGGGCCCTCGGACATTAGTCAAGGATTGGGCCTTCAGATATTGGTCAAGGGTGGGGCCTTCGGCATTGGTCAAGGGTGGAGCCTTCTGACATTGGTCAAGGGGTGGAGCCTTCTGACATTGGTCAAGGGGTGGGGCCCTCGGACATTGGTCAAGGGGTGGGGCCCTAGGACATTGGTCAATGGGTGGGCCCTCGGGCATTGTTCAAGGGTGGGGCCTTTGGACATGGTCAAGGGGTGGGGCCTTGAGACATTGGTCAACTTGTGGGCCCCTTGGACAATGGTCAAGGGGGGCCAATCGGTCATTGGTGAAGGGGAGGGGCAGTCAGGCATTGGTCAAGGGGTGGGTGCTCGGACATAGGTCAAGGGTGTGCCCCTCTGACATTGGTCAAGGGTGGGGCCTTTAGACATTGGTCAAGGCTGGCGCCCTCGGACAATGGTCAAGTGGTGTAGCCCTCGGATATTGGTCAAGGGATGGGCCCCTCGGACATTGGTCAAGGGGTGGGCCCTTGGACATTAGTCAAGGGGTTGGCCCTTCGGACATTGGTCAAGGGGTTGACCACTCAGACATTGGCCAAGGGGTAGGACACTCGGACATTGGTCAAAGGTTGGACCCCTCGGACATTGGTTAAAGGATGGGCCTCTCGGACGTTGGTCAAGAGGGCTACTCTGTCATTGGTCAAGGCGAGGGGCCGTCAAACATTGGTCAAGGGGTCCCCTCGGACATTGATCAAAGAGTGGGCCCCTCGGACATTGGTCAAGGGGTGGGCCCCTCGGATATTGGTCAAGAGGTGGGGCCTTCAGACATTGGTCTAGGGGTGGGGCCTTCAGACATTGGTCAAGGGTTGGGGCTTTCAAACATTGGTCAAGGGTGAGGCCCTCGGACTTTGGTCAAGGGTGGCCCCTCGTTCATTGGTCAAGGGATGGGCCCCTCGGACATTGGTCGAGTTGTGGGCCCTTCGGACATTGGTCAAGGGGTGGGCATTTGGACATTGGTCAAAGGGGGCCCCTCGGACATTGGTCAAGGGTGAGCCCCTCGGACATTGGTCAAGGGGTTTGCCGCTCGGACATTGGTCAAGGGTGGGGCCATCAGACTTTGGTCAAGGGGTGGGCCACTCGGACATTGGTCAAGTTGTGGGCCCTCGGTTATTGGTCAAAGGTTGGGGCCCTCGGTTATTCGTCAAGGGGTGGGGTTTTCGGTCATTGGTCAAGGGTGGCACCGTGGTCATTGGTCAAGAGATGGGCCCCTTGGACATTAGTCAAGGCGTGGGCCCTTGGACATTGGTCAAGGGGTGGGCCCTTCAGACATTGGTCAAATGGTTAGCCGCTCGGACTTTGGTCAGGGGGTGGGGCCTTCGGACATTGGTCAAGATGTGGGCCACTCGGACATTGGTCAAGGATGGGGCCTTCGGACATTGGTCAAGGGGTGGGCCCTCGGACATTGGTCAAGGGTGGGCCCTTTGGACATTGATCAATGGTGTGGGCCCTTCGGACATTGGTCAAGGTTGGGGCCCTCGGACATTAGTCAAGGATTGGGTCTTCAGATATTGGTCAAGGGTGGGGCCTTCGGCATTGGTCAAGGGTGGGGCCTTCGGCATTGGTCAAGTGTGGGACCTTCTGACATTGGTCAAGGGGTGGGGCCCTCGGACATTGGTCAAGGTGTGGGGCCCTCGGACATTGGTCAATGGGTGGGCCCTCGGGCATTGTTCAAGGGTGGGGCCTTTGGACATGGTCAAGGGGTGGGGCCTTCGGACATTGGTCAAGGGGTGGGGCCTTGAGACATTGGTCAACTTGTGGGCCCCTTGGACAATGGTCAAGGGGGGCCAATCGGTCATTGGTGAAGGGGAGGGGCAGTCAGGCATTGGTCAAGGGGTGGGTGCTCGGACATAGGTCAAGGGTGTGCCCCTCTGACATTGGTCAAGGGGTTGACCACTCAGACATTGGCCAAGGGGTAGGACACTCGGACATTGGTCAAGGGGTGGGGCCCTCGGACATTGGTCAAGGGTGGGGCCTACAGACATTGGTCAAGGCTAGGGCCCTCGGACATTGGTCAAGGGGTTGGGCTTTCGGTTATTGGTCGAGGGTGGCCCCTCGGTCATTGGTCAAGTGATGGGCCTTTGGACATTGGTCAAGGGATGGGCTCGTCGGACATTGGTTAAGGGGTGGCCCCTCGGATATTGGTTAAGTGGTGGGTTCCTCGGACATTGGTCAAGGTGTTGGCCGCTCGGACATTGGTCATGGAGTGGGGCCCTCGGATATTGGTCATGGGTGTGGCCCTCGGACATTGGTCAAGGAGTAGGACCCTCGGACATTGGTCAAGGGGTGGGGCCCTCGGACATTGGTCAAGGGTGGGCCCCTTGGACTTTGGTCAAGGGGTGGGCCCTTGGACATTGGTCAAGGGATGGGCCCCTCGGACATTGGTCAAGGGATGGGCCATCAGAATTTGGTCAAGGGGTGGGCCCCTAGGACATTGGTCAAGTTGTGGGCCCTCGATTATTGGTCATGGGGTGGGGCCCTCGGTCATTGGTCAAGGTGTTGGCCACTCGGACATTGTTCAAGGGGTGGGCCCTCGGACATTGGTCAAGGGTGGCCCCTCGGCCATTGGTCAAGGGTTGGGCCCCTCAGACATTGGTCAAGGGATGGGCCCCTCAGACATTGGTGAAGTTGTGGGCCCCTTGGACATTGGTTAAGGGGTGAGCCCTTGGACATTGGTCAAGGGGTGGGCCTTTCGGACATTGGTCAAGGTTGGGCCCCTCTGACATTGGTCAAGGGTGGGGCCTTCAGACATTGGTCAAGGGTGGGCCCTCGGACAATGGTCAAGGGGTGGGGCCATCGGACGTTGGTCTAGGGTGGGCCCCACGGACATTGGTCAAGGGGTGGGCACCACGGACATTGGTCAAGGGTGGTCCCTTCGGACATTGGTCAAGGTTGGGCCCCTCTGTCATTGCTCAAGGGTGGGGCCCTCGGACATTGGTCAAGGGTGGGGCCTTCAGACATTGGTCAAGGTTGGGGCCCTCGGACAGTGGTCAAGGGTGGGCCTCTCGGACATTGGTCAAGGGATGGGCCCTTCGGACATTGGTCAAGCTTGGTCCCCTCTGTCATTGCTCAAGGGTGGGGCCCTCGGACATTGGTCAAGGTTGGGGCCCTCGGACAATGGTCAAGGGGTGGGGCCCTCTGACGTTGGTCAAGGGTGGGCCTCTCGGACATTGGTCAAGTGATGGGCCCCTCGGGCATTGGTCAAGGGGTGGGCCCCTTGGACATTGGTCAAAGGTGGGGCCTTCAGACATTGGTGAAGGGTGGGGCCCTCGGACATTGGTCAAGGGGTGGGGCCCCTCGTACATTGGTCAAGGGGTTGGGCTTTTGTTTATTGGTCAAGCGTGGCCCCTTGGTCATTGGTCAAGGGATGGGCCTTCGGACATTGGTCAAGTGTGGGGCACTCGGACATTGGTCAAGGGTGGGGCCCTCGGACATTGGTCAATGATGGTGCCCTCAGACATTGGTCAAGGGGTGGGCCCTCGGACATTGGTCAAGGGGTGGGACCCTCAGACATTGGTCAAGGGGTGGGTCACTTGGACATTGGTCAAGGGGTGGGCCCTTGGTCATTGGTCAAGTGTGGGCCCTTGGACATTGGTCAAGTGTGGGCCCTCAGACATTGGTCAAGGGTTGGGGCCCTCGGATATTGGTCAAGGATGGGACCTTCAGACATTGGTCAAGTGTGGGCCCTTGGACATTGGTCAAGTGTGGGCCCTCGGACATTGGTCAAGTGTGGGCCCTCAGACATTGGTCAAGGGTTGGGGCCCTCGGATATTGGTCAAGGATGGGACCTTCAGACATTGGTCAAGGGTGGGCCCTTTGACATTAGTCAATGGGAGGGCCCTCGGTCATTGGTCAAGGGTTGGGGCCCTCGGATATTGGTCAAGGATGGGGCCTTCAGACATTGGTCAAGGGTGGGCCCTTTGACATTAGTCAATGGGAGGGCCCTCGGTCATTGCTTAAGGGTTGGGGCACTCGGACAATTCTTTTTGACCACTGTTTGATCTCAGTTTTATTGATTGTTTTACATCAGTCCTTCCTGCTGAGAGTGTTCTGGTATAAAGATCAGCATCTCAATAGAGGAAAGTCCAGTTAAAACATAGGAACACAAGGAGACCGTTCAGCCTCTCCAGCCTGTTCCACCATTCAGTTAGATCGATGCTAATCTGTCGTTTAACTTCATTTAACTGCCTTGGTTCCGTCTGTCGATCTCAGTTTTGAAATTTTCAATTGACCCACGGCCTGAACAGCTTTTTGGGGGCGTGAGTTCCAGATTCCCACTCCCCTTTCTGTGCTTCCTGACATCACCCCTGGGTGGCCTAGTTTTCATGTTAAGGTTATGCCCCCTTGCTCTGGACTCTTTCCCCCTCCCACCAGAAGAGTCACCATCTACTCTATCAAATCCTTTAATCATCTTAAACACATCAATTACTTTACCCCTTAATCTTCTACACTCGCGGGAATACAAGCCCAGTCTGTGTAGCCTGTCCTCGTAATGTACCTTTTACCCTGGTATCACTACACTGCACCCCCTCCTTCCCCAAATATAAACAGGACATGCTGGGAACACTCAGCAAGTCAGGCAGCATCTGTGAAGAGAGTTAACGTTTCAGGTCTGTGACCTTTCATCAGAACTGAGAAAGTTAGAGATGCAACAGTGCAGGGGCAGGGAAAGGGGGAGGGCAGGGAAGTACAGAAGGGAAGGTCTGTGGTAGTGTGGGAGGCAGGAGAGATTGAATGACAAATGATGGTGCAAGATGAAAGGAGATGGTAATGGGACAAGTAAAGAAACAAGAGATAAGTCTAGACAGGGTGTGAATGGGAATATCAGAAATATCAGCTAGAGCCGGCATCAGGAAAACATGTGGGCAGAGGTTACGGTCTGAAATTGTTGAACTCGATGTTGAGTCCGGAAGGCTGTAAAATGCCTAAACAAAAGATGAGGTGCTGTCCCTCCAGCTTGCGTTGGAAAGTGCAGGAGGCCGAGGACGGAGAGGTCAGAGTGGGAGTGGAGCGGAGAATTAAAGTGACCGGAAGCTCGCGGACTGAACGGAGAAGTTCCACAAAGCGGTCACCCAATCTACGCTTGGTCTCCCCAGTGTAGAGACCACCACATCGTGAGCAGCGAATACAGAATACTACATTGAAAGTAGTACAAGTAAATCGCTGTTTCACCGGGAAGGAGTGTTTGGGGCCCTGGACAGTGGGAAGGGAGGGGGTAAAAGGGCAGGTGTTGCATCTCCAGCGCTTGCACGGGAAGGTGCCTTGGGAAGGGGAGGGGGTGCTGGGGGTAACTGCGGAATGGACCAGGGTATCGGGGAAGGAGCGGTCCCTGCGGAACGCTGAGGGGGGAGGGGAGGGGAAGATGTGATTGGTGGTGGGATCACGCTGGAGGTGGCGGAAATGGCGGAGGATGATCCATGGAACGTGGAGGCTGGTGGGGTGAAAGGTGAGGACAAGGGGAACCCTGTCCTGGTTCTGAGAGGGAGGGGAAGGGCTGAGAGCAGAGGTGCGGGAAATAGAACGGACACGGGCGAGGGCCATGTTAACCACGGCGGAGGGGAATCCTCGGTTGAGGAAAAAGGAAGACATGTCAGAGACACTAGTGTGGAAGGTGGCATCGTCAGAGCAGATGCGACGGAGACAGAGAAACTGGGCGAATGGAATGGAGTCCTTACAGGAAGCGGGCTGGGAGGAAGTGTAGGCCAGGTAGCTGTGGGAGTCAGTGGGCTTATAGTGGATACTGGTCGAAAGCCTATTCCCAGAGATGGAGACAGAAAGTCGAGGAAGGGAAGGGGAGAGTCGGAGATGGACCATGTGAAGGTGGGGGAAGGGTGGAAATTTGATGCAAAGTGAATGAAATTTTCCAGTTTGGGGCGAGAGCAGGAAACAGCATCGATACAGTCATCAATGTACCGGAAAAAGAGGTGAGGGAGAGGACCCGAGTATATTCCACATATCCCACGAAGAGGCAGGCATAGCCAGGACCCTTGCGGGTTCCCATCGCAGCCCCTTTTATGTGGAGGAAGTGAGAGGAGTTGAAGGAGAAGTTGTTCAATGTGAGAGCAGGTTGAGGGAGGCGGTGGAGGAGCGTGGGTGGGGGCTGGGCGGGACCCCTCACTCGGGGCCGAAGCAGCAAGCCCCCCTTCCGGAGGTGAGCTGAAGGCGGTGTCCAGGTGGGGTCTAACTCGGGCTTCGGTACGGTGCACGGTGCCGGCCCACCGCTGTCTGCCTCACCGGTGAGCCAGGTCGAATGGCGAGATGTTGCTGCATTTACACCGTTGATACAAGGCACAGGAGGCGCAGGCTTGTCCATTTCAGTCAAAATACCCTTTCAACAATGTGATGATTGTTAATTACTCCCTGTCAACCTCTGGCACGGAAAACTGACTATTCCAATGTGGAGCCCCATTCCTTCAGCTTTTAATTGCTGTTGGAGATTTCCCGTGTAAGCGTTTACCACATTCCCCTCATCAGCTGCAACCAGTTCCTTTATATCCCTTGGCTGTTCTTTATACCGCTCCCAGTCTGTGGACTCGCGACCGTTCTTTGCCTTCAAAGCAGCCCTTTCCATTATTTATAAACCTCTCTTTCCCCGTGTTGAGTTACCGACATCGAGCTCCTGCCCTTCAGGGCTAGTCTGGTCTTGAGCCACACTTCGCACTGTTCATCCACAGTGTTATCCATTTCTAGTGCGACCCAGTCTATCCACAGACCCCTACCACAGGAGGAGGCCATTCACCCCCTTGTGCCTGTGCCAGACCTATCCCATTAATCCCACTGCCCCGCTCTTTTCCCATTGCTTGGTACACTTTTCCCTTCAGTATTTATCCAATTCCTTTTTGAAAGGAAGGCTGTTATTGAATCTGCTCTCACTGTCTTTTCAGCGTGCACTCCAGATCACAACTCGCTGCGTAAAAAACTATTTCCTCGTGTCGCCTCGGGTTCAGTTGCTAATCTCCTTAAATCTGTGCCTTCTGGTAACCGACCCGTCTGCCCCTGGAAACATTTCTCTTTATCTACTCTATTAAAACCATCCATCATTTTAAACCCCTCCATCAAATCTCCCCTTCTCTGCTGTAACGAGAACAATCCCAGCTTCTTCAATCTCTCCAAATAACTCCAGTCCCTCATCCCTGGTCTTATTCCAGTAAATCCCTCCTGCACCCTCTCCAAGGCCTTGCTACCCCTCCTGAAGTGTGCTGCACAGAATTGGATGCAATACTCCAGCTGATACCTAACTAGTGATTTATAAAGGTTTACCATAACGGCCTTGCTTTTTGTACACTATTCCTCTATTAATAATAAAGCTCAATCAATGAGTGTAATCTAAACTGACTTCGCTTAAATTTCACATACTCCTCCGCTACGTGAACTGACGTGCATAAAGTCACCGGCACTGCTCCCCCACTGTCTGCCCCGCTCTCTCCCCCGCTCTCTCCCCCGCTCTCTCCCCACTCTGCCCCGCTCTCTCCCCACTGTCTCCCCCGCTCTCTCCCCACTATCTGCCCCGCTCTCTCCCCACTGTCTCCCCCGCTCTCTCCCCACTGTCTGCCCCACTGTCTCCCCCGCTCTCTCCCCCACTGTCTCCCCCGCTCTCTCCCCACTGTCTGCCCCACTCTCTCCCCCACTCTGCCCCGCTCTCTCCCCCGCTCTCTCCCCCACTGTCTCCCCCGCTCTCTGCCCCGCTCTCTCCCCCACTCTGCCCCACTCTCTCCCCACTGTCTCCCCCGCTCTCTCCCCCGCTCTCTCCCCCGCTCTCTCCCCCGCTCTCTCCCCCACTCTCTCCCCCACTCTCTCCCCACTGTCTCCCCCGCTCTCTCCCCCGCTCTCTCCCCCACTCTACCCCGCTCTCTCCCCCACTCTACCCCGCTCTCTCCCCCGCTCTCTGCCCCGCTCTCTCCCCGCTCTCTCCCCGCTCTCTCCCCCGCTCTCTCCCCCGCTGTCTGCCCCGCTCTCTGCCCCGCTCTCTGCCCGCTCTCTGCCCCGCTCTCTCCCCGCTCTCTCCCCGCTCTCTCCCCCGCTCTCTCCCCCGCTGTCTGCCCCGCTCTCTGCCCCGCTCTCTCCCCACTGTCTCCCCACTGTCTGCCCCGCTCTCTTCCCCACTGTCTCCCCGCTCTCTCCCCACTGTCTCCCCCGCTCTCTCCCCCACTGTCTGCCCCGCTCTCTGCCCCGCTCTCTCC